>NW_022475994.1:13764-282013 GCF_009193645.1 Aspergillus pseudonomiae
AAAAAAAAAAAAAAAAAAAAAAAAAAAAAAAAAAAAAAAAAAAAAAAAAAAAAAAAAAAAAAAAAAAAAAAAAAAAAAAAAAAAAAAAAAACAAACCTGCAAATAATAAGCATGCTCCCACATATCCACCCCAAACACCGGGATCTTATCCGTGATCGGATCCTGATCCTTAGTGGAGACGATTTCCAACTTCCCCCCGGGCCCATTAGCCACCAACCAGCCCCAACCGCTGCCCTGCAGACCGAGGAGCACGGCGGCAAAGGCCTCCTTGAACTTCTGCACGGAGCCGTACTGCGCCTCGATGGTGGCCTTGAGGGCGGGAGCGGCCTGGTCGATATCGGTCTCGGGGCTGCCGTGGGGGGCCAGGTTCTTCCAGAAGAGGGAGTGGTTGATGTGGCCGCCGCCGTTGAACTTGATCTTCTGCTGAAGGTTGATGAGCTCGGGGATGTTGTTTGCTGCGAGGGCAGTGGATTGTGCGGAGAGGGCGGCGTTGAGGTTGGTGATGTAGGTTTGGTGGTGTTTTTGGTGGTGGATTTCC
This sequence comes from Aspergillus pseudonomiae, assembly GCF_009193645.1. Taxonomy (NCBI): domain Eukaryota; kingdom Fungi; phylum Ascomycota; class Eurotiomycetes; order Eurotiales; family Aspergillaceae; genus Aspergillus; species Aspergillus pseudonomiae. The sequence goes on from NW_022475994.1 coordinate 14,303, forward strand.
ATGATCTGTTTGCAGATGACGGGTTCCAGGGCCTAAGGATTTGGTTAGTTTTCTTTCTAATATACTGGGGATTAGAGGGGGTTTACATCGTAAGCGTAGGGGAGAGGTGGGAGGGAGAATGTAGTGGCCATTTTGGGTGGTTTGCTTGGTGAGGTTTCAAGAGGATGTGTTGTGAAAGATGAGAAGGTGACGACGAGGGAGAAGAGGGGTTGGAAGGGATTTCTGTCATGACAAGGGAGAATATATGCCTACCTGACAGATACTACTATAGTAAGTAGTAGTATGGATGCTGGACCCCCAAGGTACCTTGATCCGGCCAATCATGTCGGCGGATGGTGACTATGAGCGAGTTTGAGGGGATTCGGGGGACCTTTGGCGCTCGATTGAGCACATTCTTGCTGTCGTCTATGTGATTCGCAGGTGGACGTGGATTACAAACGGGACCAGCTGAACTGGTTATGTGTGGATCAAATGTGTCTTTATAGGTTGGACCGTAGTTTATCAGTGCTTGACAGCATGTCAGCCATGAAGCACGAACCAATGCTATAGCCCCACCAGAAACATAATGCACGGGCAACTCGCAGACACCATTTTCTTTCAAGCTGTGGGATCGTGGGGTATAATACTTCTGACTTCTTATAAATCACTGACAAGGTTGACAACTTGAAATGAGTCTCCAGATTTAGCAAGGTGGAGTTATATTGTAATCCGGATAGCTCTTTCGTCTACATGTCAAACTCGCAACACCAGACATATGAAAGATAGACCAACAGTCTGAGGACCTGAACGAAGTGGCATGAGGGAGGAGAATGGTCATTCGGGGAATTGAATCTATCTACAGTCCTGCACGTCAACCATGACAGAGAACCTGAGTTAGGGCTAACTCAACATAAGTTACATAACCAGGTAATACAGTGATTATTAATCAACCGAGTTCATAAATTGACTTTGCGGGGGAATCCAAACGGCTGGCCCGAACGACCTCGGTATCTTGCTTGTACCCCAATTCACCTCCACCATGACTTTAAGCTCAGTTCCTCCAAATACCTGCTCAATTCCATACCATCCCATCCCCGGCCCTTAACACCATCTTAAATATCATCTACATATCAAAATGTCCGTCGCCGACCAAGTCCAGCTCGACAACTTCGGCTCCATCTTCTCCCTCGAGGGCAAAGTCGCCGTCGTAACCGGCGGCTCCAGAGGTCTAGGCCTACACGCTGCCAGCGGGTGCGTATCCCATTCCTCCACCCGCCCAACACACATATCGCTAACAAGAAGTATGACAAAAGATTGCTCCAAGCAGGCTGCTCGAAAGTCTACATCACATCTCGCAAAGCCCAGGCCTGCGATGAGGCCGTTGCGGCCCTCAATGCCCTCCCGAACAAGAGACCCGGCGCACAGGCCATCTCAGTGGCGGCCGATAACTCGAAGATCTCTGAACTGGACAGACTCGTTGAGGAAGTGAAGAAGACCACGGACCATGTGGACATTCTGTTTGCGAATGCGGGGGCTACCTGGGGCGAGAAGTTCGACACACACCCTGAGAAGATGTTCTCGAAGGTTATGGATTTGAACGTGAAGAGTGTGTTTTATCTGGTGCAGAAGTGAGTACTCATCTTTTTGTATTTGTCGTTTGGCTTGGGATGTTCGAGGTTGCTAATGATTACTGCACAGGTTTGCTCCTCTGCTTACTGTTAAGGCTACGCGCGAGGAACCTTCAAGAGTCATCGTCACTGGCTCTGTTGCTGGACTGGGCGTCGGTAGTCTCGGGGAGAACGCCACTTTCAGCTACTCTGCTTCCAAGGCGGCGGTCATTCATTTGACCAAGAACTTGGCTGTCGAGCTGGGTCCCAGGCATATCCTGTGCAATGCCATTGCCCCTGGCTTCTTCCCGTCGAAGATGGCCGATGGCCTGATTAATCTCCAGGGTGGGTTGAAGTCGCTCGAGGACCATTCCCCCAACAAGAGACTGGGTCGACCCGAGGATATTGCCGGTTTGGTCGTGTTCCTCGGAAGTCGGGCAGCCAGCCATCTGAATGGAGCGGTCATTGCGACGGATGGTGGAAGCCACTTGAAGGGAAAGCTTTAAATCCTATCTAAATCAATCTTTGGTGTGTTAATTTTTATCGCTATACTTTGCGAGCGTATGTAGTTTGTATTTGATGTCTCGTCATATTTGGAAGTACTTGAACATATGGATATGTTTAGAGCTAGCTCTACAGCTTGGCTGCTGTCTTCTCCGTATCCGGTACCCTGACAGCCCTGTCAATGATTTCCATAGTTCGGAACAGCTCATAGTCGTGCTGCTTAGGTGTCACGACCTGGATGCTGAGCGGTGAATCAAGATATACCCGGCGATCAACCGTTTTCTCATTCCCTGTTTGAATCAGCGTTAGAATGGAAGATAATCAAAGGCGGTAGATAGAGCAACATACACAACTGTCGGTTTGCCTTATCCCAACTTCCCAACACAGGCGCATCCATTTCCTTTCCACTCTCGAGATCGGACTCCCTGAAGGGACGGACTGGAATGGTGGCCGCAGGGTAATCTAGCAAGACAAAGCTAGACGTGTATCCCACAGCATTATAGCGGTCAATCTCAGGAACCGGATGCGGGGCCACTGGATGGATAATAGCGTCAATCCGACGCCCGGTTCCACTGTTGAGAGTCCACATCTTCAGCAGCTCCCGTTCGACGATAGACCGCTGAGCCTGCAGCTGGCCCAGCTGCGAGAGCGTCAATTCCCGTCCCCGCTTCATTCGACCCTGCAGCCAGGGGATCAGCGGTTCCCCTGTACTCTCTAGCAAGTCCATCATGGGGCCTCCCCCGTCTACACCCATCAGTCTGCCAGCCAGCCCTTGGCATTTGGCTAGCGCCGCCGGCACAGGGATCTCGACCACCTCAACGCCGGGCGTCTTCCGCAGTGTCTGCGCCACCTCATCCAGCACTTTGGCAATAGGCGGCAAGGGTTCGACGATACCGTCCGAGCGAAGTACGCCGATGGTAACATTCCGAGCCTGTGTCTCGGGCAACCGCAAAGGGAATTCACCATGCCACCGACCAGGAATACAATCCTCCCCGAACAGTTCCGCGCGAGGCACAACTTCCTCCATGATAGCGCCCAGATCAGCCACCGACCGCGCCAGGGGACCAACAACCGCTTGCAGGGACACCCTTCCTTTGCCGGGTATATGGCCCCCGTCCTGGCCTCCGGCGGGGAATCGGCCGACACTGGGCTTGAAACCGTAGATGCCGTTACACATCGCTGGGACACGGACACTGCCGCCGATATCCGTCCCAAAACCGACCATGGACCCGCGCATGGCGATCAAGGCGCCTTCGCCGCCTGTGCTGCCGCCCGCGGTCCACTGGCGGTTGAGGGGGTTCAGAGTCCGGCCAAAGAGGTGGTTGCAGCTGTCCAGCGTGCCCATGGTCTGGGGAACATTGGTCTTGCCGATTATCACGGCGCCCAGGGATTCGAGGAGATCTACTAGAGGCGAGTTCTGCGTAGCGGGTTTGAATGCGAGAGCGACTATGCCTGTGGTCGAGTCCACGCCCTTCACGTGGAAAGAATCTTTGACGGACACTGGCAGACCATGCAAGGGGCCGATTGGTTTCCCGCTGTTCTGGAGATGACGATCCAGGTCTTTGGCCCGTTGCAGGGCACGGTCGAAAAGCGGTTCGCTCAAGCAGCGGGTCACTTGGTGAGAGATTGCCGCGCGCTGATGATGTTACTATTGATCATAGAACGCAATTGTAAAACTAGAAGGGAAATCAATGGGAAACATACCTTGCAGAAAGCTCTGACCACGTCTTCCGTTGTGTACCGTTTCTCTGCGATGACTCGCAAGAGACCCCGAATATCCCAGTTCTCGGTAATTTCCAATTCCTTACCTGTGAGTAAGCCACATGTTCTGGGGACGTTCATGACATTCACCCGCTGATACTGCTTAGCATTGGTGATAGAATCCTCCAGGGAGAGCATTCCCGAGGGTATCTGAGAAGCGGGAAGTTTCCATTCTGCGGGGATTTGCGATTCCAGGTGTGCTTGTTTACGTTGGGCAATGGCTGGGTAGCTGGGGGCATTCGACATCTTGACTTCTTTAAAGGTATAATATACAGATCGCTGGTTGCACAGATGTGACCTGAAGAAAAGGGATTAAATAAGGGCGTTGGAAGATGGAGTATGGGGTAAGTTGTTTGGCAGCCGAGGTTAGTCTGGATTTCCCCACACTTGGGGGAGATCACTGGGTCCCGTTGCCCTAAGCATTCATTTAGCTAGAAGAGCAGACAGTGAGCACAGAACATGTTATTCATGTGCTATCTGCTTGAAAAGATGTTCCCTGTTTGTACCATCCTTGAAATATATGTTAAAGATCTCAAACTGGTAAGAGCCGCTCCTTGGAAGGACTTGGAGTCCGAAACCCCACTTCAAGTGGCCCATTGTATGTAGTATATTCTTTCAGTGTCTATCAATCTATAATTTGAATGTCATTCTTCTGCATCCACTCGGATGGGCTCTAAAGGCTGATATGTTAGTGCTCGTATCACCGCTGTACATTGTTTGTTTCTATGGCCTTAACATGTGATCAGATCAAAGTACAAGTGGAACCAGAAGGAACAATAAATCACGCCGATGAGGAGGTGAGCGAGGTGTCTCTTGCCGCGAGTGATGAGCTCGTTGGCCGTGGATATATACCGCTATCCCGGAGCCGACAACACAGACGTCGGTTTTCATGTCGTGCTGCGGTGTTTCATTTTTTTGTCTGATCCTAAGGTATCGATTGACTAGCTTGGCAATGTTTATCTATAAGCTCAGCCTACTATTCAAGCGACTATATGATGGTCTATCATGATGTAACTATATAGCTAAGTAGCTAAAGATATGCCCATCGCATACTAGATGAGTTTGCCAATCCTCCAATTCTAGATGCTCATGAGTCCAGCTATCAAACACGTCATAAACAATGCTGCAAACTTCGAAATATTTAACCCATTATGTGACAAATGACGTCTTGTTTACAGTACTACCACTCGATCAACTTTCCGAGGTTCAATCCAGTAGGGTCGTCTTATCAATTGCTGGTAAACATTGACACATGTATGCACAAAGCTTAAGCTCCAGCTATATAGGTACCATGCACATGTAGTAAATGCAGCTAGAATTGCTATACCGTTTTGCATTCAGAGAGGAGGTGGGTTGAGATCCAGCCCTTCCACCGTCAACTTAAATGCATCATTTCTCGAGTAGTGGCCTGCCACATCCATGTCCAATCTACCCCGTTCGCAGTCCTCGACATCGATATCCGAGATAATCAGCCCGTCTCCCACGACATCAGCCGCAGAATCAGACACATCGTCAGCAGAAACCTCCCAGATAGGACCCGCAATAACCTGGCCCTGGGGATCAACGATAGAGGAACCACCGCGGCTGACGTAGTGGGTCGAGATCTCTGTTGTCATTATTAACAAAATTGCACCACGAAGTGTTTAACACGAGGAACTTACTCTCATCCCGTTCGCCAGTGACCCACTCCGGGAGTTCGTTATACCGGACGCACTGGTTTGCGCTCAGTACATACGCCCGCGACTCGAATGCGATGGTCCGCATCAGGGGCAGCCATGTGTCCCGGGCATCTGCTGTAGGGGCCAAATAGATGTTCACGTTCTGTGAGTACAGACTCTGTCGGAGAAGGGGCATGTAGTTCTCCCAGCAGATAGCTGCCGCCAGGGTCACGGGGACCCCGTTGAGATGGGTAGTCACGGCCTTCAAGGTTGATGGGGAGCCCTGGGCCCAGACGAGACGTTCCGATCCAGTCTGTTGGGGGGTCAACTACCTTCTCTTCTTCTGGATTTGATTGAACCGGGCTGTAAGACTTACAGGCATGACCTTTCTCCTCTTTCCCAGCACTCCCCTCGAAGGGTCTACGTAAAGCGCAGCACAGTACAAACTGCCCGCGGCTCTCTCGATGACGCCCACAACGATGAAGACGCCCGTCTCCTTCGCAATCCGCTCAAGAGTCTCTCGGGTACCGTCGCCTCGATGATTCTTGCCCTCCGCGACGGGCAGCTTCCTCTGCACCCAGTCATCACCCGCTCCCGTGGGGGTATCCCCGAGATCCACCGCGGAATGGAAGTAGTTCAAGAACTGTTCCCGTCCCTGAGGCTGGCGCGCACCGATGGCAGTGCCAAAGCTGCAGGTACGTGGGTATCCACCCAGATAGGCCTCAGGGAAGAGGAGCAGATGGACGCCGCGGGAGGCGGCATGACGAGTAATGCGGCTGAGGGCGGAGAGAGTCTCGGTGACGGTATCCTGGGTGCGTGCCTGGGCAACGCCTACAGTGATCTTGGACGGCATGTTTGGTAGATGGAAACTTGTTTGCTCTGTTGATTGTTGAGGAAGCCAAGAGTGGATGTGGGGATTTTAAAGATGGGATATCAATCAAACCCCGAAATACGGAACCAATCGCCGGGTGAGTCACCAACCAATTCGTAATGAGACCCGCTTCTCTCTCCACAGATTTAGTATCTTTCTTGTACATTCATTCTGTCGCTCATTCTGGTCTATCATACACGCAGGCAGCCTCTCTCCTATATTCCTATGTACAGCACTGCCGTACCAATCTGCCAGAGATCCCGAATAAAAAGCATTCACCAATCGATACAGACTCGAGCAAACGCTGGGAATGCAAACAATGCCGGGTATAGCGCCTCGCTAACTAAATCATCAGGAAATCAAGCTCATCGGAACATATCCAAAACCAAAAACAAAATATGAATGAATAAACGTGGAAGCAGAACCATGCCGAGTTCTCAAATAATATTCTTTTCCGTTTCCTTTTTTTTTTTTTATTCCCCCAAGCTGCTTGTTCAATAGACTCAAACCTTGGTGCCCATAGCACTGGCGGCTTGCTGCAACACACGGGGCCAGCGAGAGATAAATTCAACGTCGTCCAAAACACCCTTGCCTTGGTTGCGCACGTATTGTGTGCTGGGGTCAATACGCGGCTCGTAGTCCCAAATAGCCGGGTTGCCCTGGATCAAAGCCGAGTAAACGAGGCGTCGCCGGCGCTGTGACCGCAGCACATCTTCGGTGATGCTCTCCAAATCCCAGCGGGCTTGTGCTTCTTCCAGGAAGTATGCCAGGATCTTGGCAGGCTCGGTAGTGGTCGGCATTTCAGGCACTTCTTTACCTGGACTAGGAGTGCGTGGGGGACTAGGGAATGGGTATGCGGACGATGTGCCACGCTGTGGTCGAGGCGATACACGCGGAGACTCAGCGGGAGTAGGCAAGGACGCCGGCTGCAACTGCGATCCTGAGATAGATTTGGCTGCATTGAGTCGCACCGGAACGGGCAAGCCAGCCGCCAGGTTCACCTTTTCTTCAGGGTCTGTTTCCACATCGAAGAGCATGGGTGGGTCAATCAGGGAGTACACGAACTTCCAGCGGCCGCGACGAATCATCACAACTGGCGATTGTGTCCCTTCACCCATGTACTCGCCCAATACAGTATCGGTTTTGAGACCGTCCTCGCCGGTCAGGTATGGAATCAACGACACACCGTCCAGGGGCAATTCCCGAACCAACTGCGCGCCGACCAGATCGACAAAGGTGGGCAACAGGTCCATCGTCGATACATTCTGGGGAACACGCTTGGCGGCAAAACGCTTGGGCGCATGCACGATCATGGGCACACGCGCGGAGTTCTCGTACCAGACCATCTTGTACCAGAGTCCGCGCTCGCCCAACATGTCTCCGTGGTCACCAGTAAAAACGATGATTGTGTCGTCGGTCAAGCCGCAATCGTCCAGGACCTTCAACAGTTTACCGACGTTAGTATCAACGTAGGTACAAGCCGCATAGTAGGCGCGGCGGGCGGCCTTGATCCGTTCTTCCGGCATTTCTTTGCCCCACAAGTCAATGCACTTCAAAACACGCTGCGAATGGGGATCCTGCTGGTCTTGTGGCATGTCGCCATTTTTCGGCAAGGGAATGTCAACATCTTCATACATGTCCCAGAATTCCTTGGTCATGGCATAAGGGTCATGAGGGTGAGTCATAGACACCGTCAGACAGAATGGCTGATCACCGCGCTGGCGGACATGGTTGTAGAGATACTGGGTAGATTTGTAGATAACTTCCTCATCGAAGTCAAGCTGGTTGGTCCGCACCACAGGACCGGCCTCCATGACAGAGGACATGTTGTGATAATAGTCGAGACGAATTTCCTACACACGATCAGAGATCCCTTGCCTTGGATTCGAACTACTAGGAATGCAACTTACTGGCTCATCCCAGTTGACCGACCAGCCATAGTCACCGGGGTAGATGTCACTCGTCAAACGCTGCTCATAACCGTGCAGTTGGTCGGGGCCACAGAAATGCATCTTTCCCGCCAGTGCGGTGTGGTAGCCCTCACGGCGCAGATAATGGGCATAAGTGGGGATGTCAGCGGGTAAGTCGGCGGCGTTATCGTAGGCTCCGATCTTGGAGGGCAATTGGCCGGTCACCATAACGAAACGTGACGGGGCACATAGCGGAGAGTTACAGTAGGCCGAGTCGAAGACGACACCCTCATCCGCCAGCCGGTTTAGGTTAGGGGTCTTAATGGGAGAGTTCTTGTCATGGAAGGCCAGAAGGGGAGCAGCCATCTGGTCAGCCATGATGTAGAGAATGTTGGGCTTCTTGGTAGCCATAGTGATGATTGGTGAGACCTCTCTCACACTCTAATCTAATGATAAGAAACTATGCCAAAGAGTTGGTGGCCGGAATAAGAAAAGCAGTGGGACGGATAAAGAAGGAAAGGAAAGGAAAAGAATGAACGCCGGAGAAGGGAAAGACAAGTTATAAGTAACCTTAAGGGGGAGCGGATATTGTTTTCAGGGTGAAAAAAAAAAAAAAAAAAAAAAAAAAAAAGAAGATAAGAGAAAAGAAAAAAAAAATTAGATTAAATTGCAGAACATACATGTACCCGAATCAAAATTACTTGATGTACGGAGTATGAATGAACGTATTGAGGAGCGACGGAGATCTACAACAAGTGTGGTACAATCGATGTCACCGCAGCGATGGAACCATTAGCGGAGACGATGGTGTGATTCCCCACGAGCTGGAACGCAGGGGCAATAAACTTTGGGCCAATGATTCAAGTAAAGGAAATTGGTCGTGTTCTATTCCACTGGAGGACTACGCGCGGTGGAGGATTGAGAGTATCCAAGATCGCATTGTCTTGCCCAGTATGGAGTACTCTGTAGTACATACTCTTTAGGAACATGTTGACGAACGGACGAGCGCCTTGTGACAAGATGCCGATTACTAGGGCCGCGGAAGGATGTAATTTCCCGGCAGAGAAATGCGGTCCGGCAAGTACCAAAGGATCGGTCAGATCGCCACGAAAGCTCTCGGCGGGTTGTCGGAGTCCGCAGGGTCTATCTCATTTTGCAATCTCCGTTCTGCTTCATCTGTTGACCATCCCCGCCCTCATAGATAACGTATTTGAGAATGCCTGTACGAAGTGTCGTCAGGGTTGGGTCATGTTCTGTGCGCGCTTCTTCGAAGTTGAAGTAGTCGAGTGGAAGTTCGTTTAGGACGGGTAAACTAGTCAGGCTACTAACCGAAGTGGGCCTGGGGTCTCAAACCCCCTTCTCACTAGTCCGGACTCCCCAAGATCTTGGCACGCTTGGCACAACGGCAGCTTCTCATTGGCTTCTCAACGTCACCCCGGCCGGTTCCGACAAGGATCCCCGGCACATCACAGGCTGACTCGCTAAACTAGGCGCGTCAGCTGGTTCGCCACGAGACTTCATTGGGTCGCTCCTTAAACAGGTTCTAGTGCCACAGACTAAGGCCCTTGTAAGAAAACGGGCTGATCCGTGAAAGTTACAAGCGCATACCGGCTTTTGTTGGGAAAAGGTTTCAACAATGAACAGGAAAAGGAATTCATGTGTCATTCTAACTCGATACGGCTGAAGCTTCCATATCCATCGCTTCTTCTCTTTCGGGTCAGGGGTCATGTGCCATCCTCTCAAGACAACATTTCTCGGCGCGGCGGAACCTCAGGTTGCGGTGAATATTATGTCGCCTTTGACCAGCAGACTAATGCGCGCCCGTAACCTAATTCCAGTGCCAATTTTTGGGCTCAATTTCATCCTTACATACGAATACACTTCCTACCATTCAACAGTATCCACAGGCTTCATATTTTGCAATGCTTAGCAGGATAATGTATCGGTTCCCCAGGATCGACCAGGCACCCAATGATATTTACATGGCACACGCATCATAATGCTGTCACACATTCTTGTATGGCCTGGTTCAGGCGGCTCTATGATCCTTACTTTCAATCGGGCCAGGAGACACTAGTACTTCCAATGTAGATCACTGAGGTGTCTTTTTTTTTTTTTTTTTTTTCCAGCCCTTTCATTTCTAGTGGCAGACTTGGCAGTTTATATTGAAATGTGGTACATTCTGGGTTACATGATCCCAATTACTGGTATTGTCACGTCGAAGACTTCTTCGATCAATTTCATGTGCTACAGTAGTTCACAGTGTTGCTTGTATTCTTGAGCTACTTATCGTGTTCTACTCGTAGTGAAGCAGGACTTTCTCTGCAAGTGTGTATATTGGCGTCAGGGTGCAAAAAGGAAGACGAGACGGTGTGGAGAGATCAGCATTGAGTACATACAATGTAGCAACCGCTTCTCGTTTCGTTGCGAGTCCGAATCAAGATTCAACGCTCCGAATTTGGACGAGTCTCATACTCTGCCGCCGAGAATGCAGACTGAGATGTTGAATGGCGAAGTATTACATTATATCTATCATACGTGTGTATCATCTATACTGATTATTATGACCAAGTTTGAAATGGAGAAAATCAAGAACCTCTTACCTCTCCCCTAATATGCCAAGGTGAGCGGAATGAATGCATCTTGGCACTGATCTTCGCAACTCATCAATACCGTATGTATGCCATGTACTTACTATAGCACAGACCCTTCTACCCCGGACGCTGCATACCTTAGTTTAGGAACTCAGAGACCAATAAGGAGTCTAAGGAATAGGCTTCCTGCAGATGCCGTCGTTAGCGTTATACCAATTCCGCGGGTCGATGGCATCATCTCCACTCCGTCTGTCATTCGTCGATCTGTGCATGACGCGTTGGATTGCCATTGTCCTTACGTGTGCGACTGAGGATTTTCTAGAAGATCACCCGAATGGCAATTTCCCCATGCTGGAGTTGCTTGATAAGCTTTTGGCTAATGGGATCTGCTACGGTTCCGGAGTTTCACGGAGATCAAGCCCATTCCGTACCATATATCTATCAGACGACGATATTCCTACGACTCTCAACGAGATGTCAGTTTGAACATGAGCCATAGATTCCACCACCGTTTCGCTCATTGAGAGGCTCGCGGCCAAAAGAAGCTCAATCTTTCCGTCCGCATGCGGATGCCGAGGCCTCGACGTGAGGAAAACGCATCATTCTATCCTCCGATCACGCCATCAAGGGGCGAAACATCTCCACGAATGGATGATTCATTACCCTCCCGGAGTCGAGGACTGTGCCGTTGCTGCCTGTGCACACTGGTTTATCAGATGCGAGAATGCCAACTTCCTCCAATGACCAGTAAGGAGTACTCTATGTCTTACCTCGTCCTTGACCCCTTTATCTGGGCGATCACGCTCATCAGGGAGCCGGGCTGAAACGGAGTCCGTTCCATCCGACACAATTGACCACGTAGTCTGGTCTGCGATAATGTATCGGTGAGACGGTGGTCGGAGATCTGTAGATTAACGGAACATGTCCACTATGTACATACTTGTATATACCTCATACTCCACATAGTATGTACAATACATACATACATTTGTATACAGTTAGTAATTCTTTCGGTCACACCAAAGCACGCCCTAATGCACCTGGCTTTAGACTTGACAAATCCAGTCAAAAGAAAAGAGTATTGGTATTGGTCACTGCCCAGCGGGTGTAATACATTTGAAACAAAGTCTATGTAATTTAATCCGAATACATAAACAGACATACCGAGTCACAGGGCCTTTCTTCCCCGGGACTTGATTTCTGCCACCTCCATTGCGTAGCTGACGCAATCGTTTTGGTAGCTCGTTTCATCTCCGTCATATTACTCGTCCTTAGTACCTGTGTCTCATTTGCATCTGATATGTAACCTGGTGGATAGCCTTGAAACATAGTATTCTGGACCTCATCTCATACACCCGTGACAGGAGCAAATAGACAAACCCTCCCCTTACATCAACAACCCCCACAAAACTTCACTGCCCAGAAGGGCCCCAGAACACAAAAACCCCCATAATCAGCCCAAGTACTACTAGTAGTAAGATACACACAATGGCAAGCTCCACCAAAATCACCAGTCATAAGAACTCAATACATAGATACCACATGACCCCCGACCTGACCAATCACAGCCCCTTCCCAGAAAAGGTTCTGAAATCATTCATCCATGGGAAAGTACTGACCAAAAGATTTGGAAACCTTCACGGACTTATCTTCGTTTTTCTTTGAACATCACGCGGACCCGTTGATTGGAACCTCCGCTTGTAGCCATCTCGTGTTACCAGGTAGACGCGGTCGTGTAACGGAGGGTTTCTATTGAGAACTTGTATTTTGTTGTGTGTGTGTGTGTGTGTGTGTGTGTGACGGGAGCGGCTGGGGAGGATTTATGGGGTTGTCTCTGCCTGTTAAGCTCGTGGGGTTTGGTGGCCCAGGCTGGATGGGAATGCCGTTTTGGGGAAGAGAGAGTCGAGCCCGTGTCGATCTGGTGGTTTTGCGCTATGATGGGTTGGGTGTTTCCTAGCCGGGGTCCCGAAGGTGTGTTTTCTTTATTGTAGACTGGTATCTTGTGGAGGATCAGCCACTAGGTGTGCTATTGAGTCTTTAGGCTACGGCTGGTTTGGGTAACTTGATCCATGAGATGTGATTGAAATACGAGAATTGACCAAGCTACTCTGTGGGTAGCGAAATTGAGATCAGTGCGTTAAGACTGAGAATGGTCGATTGAGCTCGCTAATGGACGGTATATATATATATATAAAGTACAGAAAGGCCACGGTCCAAATGACATGACGAGCCACTAAGAGTACGGTAGCCTATTTCATATGGAGAGGGAAGGTGGATATCTTGAAAGTAGAGCCAAAAGATGGCAAAGGAAATGAATGGGGAATGTTTGTCCCAAATGCCGTTTCACATAAGCCCGCCTGGGCAAAAAGTTGACATTGATGTCAGATATGCGCTCGAAATTGATCAATCAACTTTGACGCCGCTGTGCTATGATTAGCTCCAACATCTAATATTCACCACACCACCAGCAACCGCTTACCTGTAAATACGTCGGACAAACGCGTAGGCCGTCAAGAACCCAACGGTCCCCGTCAACAAACCGTATACCGCACATGCCAGAAAGCTGTAGCTGAAAAAGAGCAGACTAGAAATGAAGCCGGTGATATGAAGGTGGAAGAAGTAGTACCAAATGCAATAGGCAAATATCCAGAATGCGCTGCTTGCGCCGGTCAGGAAGCTCTGCCACCACCAGTGGTAATTCTGCTTCAGTCAGCTTCGCGATCCTTTACCGATAATGGATATAGCATACCTCGGAGCAAAGTTGACTGTAGGTTGCGATGATGGTCACTTGACTCACCGTGACCATCAGGATAGTCGAGACGGCGCTCAAAAAGCCAAACACGTAATAATACCCACTCTTGTCCTGCCACAAATTCTTGAACACGAATAGAAGCTCAATGAATAGAACAGCAAACGGTGCCAGCCCTGTCAAAACGGGCCCGTAAGTGTTGTGCAAGTACCAGGGTTGTGGCGGAATTTGTCGAGCGATTGACATGGTCTTGGTTGGGTGCTCCCACGCCGTTGTTCGTACGTAACCGTACCAGCTACCAATATAAACCAAAGGAACCTGAATCAGCAGCCAGAGCGCAAGAAGACCGATCAATGTGCCAAACGGGATTGCGGTGCTGGACGCCTGTGCCCAAACAAAGAGGTTCAGGATGAATATCAGGCAGAAGGTCAGGCCAGGGATGAAGAGAGCGGTCTACTGTCATTAGTAATGTCCAGGTCACAAGGTTCAGAGAAAGAAGAAATCCGGCCGAGATAGACTTACAACTACCGTGTTCTTCCTCCATTTAGTGCCGCCAAATGTTTTGTACAACCTTGCCGAGAAGTAGCCGGAGAAGAGGCCGGCAAATACAAACAACCCCATGCCAACACTAACAAATCCGCCACGGAAGCTGGGGTTTAAGATACCAAGGCAACTGAGTAGAAGAAGTCCCGAGGTCATAAACAATAGTTGCATACCAGAGCCAACAAGCGGTGCAAGTAGGCCGCTGTACTCCGGCACTCGGAAAACGTCCCCATGAAGTAGTTTCCAACCGCTGACATCTTCGAGACCCTCGTCGTCGGATGACAAGTCTGCATCCCGTTCTAGATCCGATCCTTGGTCCAAGAGGCCGTCCCCTTTTCTTTCAAGAGTCTTTACTTTGGCTACGCTTCGAGCCTTCAGTTTAGCCTCATCCATTGCTCCGTCCCCTCGACCTTTGATATCTCCTTGCACCGTTCGTCCCCAGATGACATATACAGCCACTCCAAGAACGCCAGCTATAGTCAAAGAATTGAGAATCGCAAACCAGTGCGTCATAGAGCTGTCGTCTTGGTTGCTAAAATAGAGGTCCCATCGACTAGACCAGTCAATGCTGTTGTCCTCCTTGAAATAAATTGAGTATGTGTACGGAACTTTGAGTGTAGTTCCGTCGTCAACCCCGTCGTCCTCTGGGATGTATGAGGAACCAGGATACATCTCACGGAGTTTTGATGTGTTTGGAGGGATGTATAGTTCCAGACCGTCGTGATGCTCATGTACTTGTTTAGGGCAACCGTTCTCCACATGATCCTCGGCGCGAATACTCTTTGGATAAATCTCGAAGCCAACAATTAACTTGCCACCTTCGGGTGCCGACCGCCAGCGGATCACGATGGTGAAATGGTTATTGATATAGTAGTGTGGTTTTCCGTCGATGGGTGAGAATTCCCGAGATCCAAGCTTGAACCCAGTTGCGTAGTACTTGCGACTACGGTCGACGGTGACAAAGCTAGTCGCTCCAGGCAAGTTGTCCACGATCCATTCTGCTACATAGCCTTCGTTGATAAGCTGACGAGCCCACTTGACGTCTTTGCGCCCTACTTCCGCAGTGCAGAGGGCTTGACATTCCACATTCTTTCCCATCTGCAGTTCAAAGTCAGACGTCATTATCCGGTCACCACGTAGAATTTCTCCCAAGTTAAGCGAAACGCTATGCCCCGAGCCGAAGGGCGAGCCGCCGTGCGTTTTCCCGCTCGGGGGGCAGACGAAAGGCAGGTCATAGTAGGCGTACTGAAGCTGCGTATAGTCGGAAAAGATTTTGTTCACAAGAAGGGGAATAGACTCGTCATCGGTATAACGTTTGACTGAATAGCCTATTTCACAAACATAGACGTGTCAGTTGGAGGGTCTGATGGGCCTAGCAGGCTGGTCCAAGCGTACCAGGTATGTAGAATGCGCAAGGGTATGAGGCGAATAACAACCACAAAGCCCACCGACGAGGGCACCACAAGCGTTGCAGCTCCATTATCGAGGTGGTGGGAAAATGGAGGCTAACCCTCACTTGTTGAGAGAATACAAGCTATCAAGGAAGCATGCACCGACGATTGGGATGTACGTGGCGGGTGCGTGAATCTCAAACGTAGATCAATAACTTAGTTAACCCCAACTTAAGTTGCGCTAGACCGTCCCCATTAAACAGGCCACCTAAAGAGAGGGAAAAGAAAGGACGTAAATAGTAAATTTTATGCGCGATATTGAAAGTAATATGTCAAAAAGGATGAACAAGCGCAGGGCAAAGGCTACTGTAAAACAATATGAGGCGTATGTATGCTGTCTGGAGGAACCGGCGGTCCAGAATGCGACGGAGAATGAAAAGTCCGAAATATAGCAGTTCGAGTTGATGTAACGAGTGTAATCGGCATAAAATGCCTATCGAATAGAAGCAGATAGATAATAATTTAAGGACGAGGGAGGGGGAGGTGTCAGGGGTGGATGTGGACAGGATAGCAGCAATTAGTAGTAGTTAAAGTAGTCGTCGATTGCAGGGGAGATTCAGAACGGGGACCCATCAATCCAGTGGCATCGAACAGTCCGGCCGATTCTGCCCACAATAGGTTTAGCGTCCATTCCCAAAACGATAATCTCACCGCCGCCCATCTGAATGCGACAATTCAGGTCGTGTTGACTCCACATCATGACGACTGTCCCTCATACCACCGGGATTCACCTACAGGACAGGGCCCTTCGTGGAACAAGTTACATTCTTCATAGCTATTTATCGCCGAAAGTCACCCTAAACCGTGACCGGGAAGACGCCCGACAAAGAGATGCCAGTATACGAGACACCCCTGTTAATATACTATCATAACATCAAAAAACATGAAGTTCTGCTATACTAACGCCCTTTCTGCTAAGTCATGAGACATTCCCTACACGAAAGCCTTCCAAGCATCCCCTATATCATATCCGAAAGAGTATGCAGCCAGGGTAGTCATAAATTAGAAGCCGTCAATGAAAACAATCGCTCCACGAAAGAAGGCCATTTGGCCAACACGCCATTACAGATCGGTAGGAGAACTCAAGAAGGATGGCTCAACAGATATTCCACTGCGCCTTGTACACTACCACCTGCTCGTCGCAGCGCTTCGATATTCCTCTCAAACTCATAGAAGCCCATATCATTGAGCTGGCGAAGCTGTTCCGCATACCGTTCTTCAGGTGGCCGGTTGTCCTGTGGAGGGGGTGTCCCAAATCCGCCGCCTCCGAGAAGCGCCGCCAAGGGATTGGCGCCAAGTCCACCTGCGCCAGCCTCTCCTGGTGGTGCACCCATTGCCTGCATCATCTGCGATAGTAGAGCGGGATCGCGAAGGAAGGGATTTTGTTGGGGATTGAAAGGGTTAACCTGACCGCCTTGTGCCCCGAGCATGGCGGGGTTGAAAAGGAGCCCGAAAGGATTCTGAGCGTTTTGTTGATTTTGACCCTCTCCGGTGGTAGCATCTCCCCCAGCAGCATCTCCAGCGGCCCTCTGTGCAGTCTCAGTCTGACCGGTACCCGTCGCAGTTGATGCACTGGGCGGGTTTGCGCCACCCATTGCTGGATTACCTCCGAAAAGGGCAGCAAAAGGGTTACCAGCTCCAAGGCCCGGAGGCATAAATGGGTTGAACGCGGGTGCGCCAGAGGCAGGAGTAGCGCCGTTGTTATTTTGGCCGGTTTGGCTTTCCTCTGGTGTTGTGTTTGTGACCCCAGGAGCAGGAAATGCGCTACCGCCACCAAGCCCACCGCCGCCACCCATGGCTCTCTGAAGTTGCATCGCCTGGCGAAGCGAATTGGGATCGGTGAGCATACGGCGGAATTCAGGGCTCTGCATCATTTGCCGCACGCCGGGACCCATTTCGCGCAACATGGGGTTTTGTTGAATCATCATATCAATCATCGCTGGGTTTTGTAAAGCTTCATTGATAGTAGACTGGAATTGTGGGTTTTCGAGCATATGGAGCATAGAGTCGGCATCAGGAGGGGGTCCCATCTAAACATCATGATTAGCACCATTCAATGGGTTAAACTTTACTTCGTTGGTCACTTACGCCACCATCTGGGCCAAACATTCCGGCTCCTGGAAGTTGCGCAAAACCAGCATATCGTGCGCCGGTCAAACCGGCTAGTGGGTTGTTGCCTGTGCCGGCCGCAAGATTTGTGGGGACGCCAGTGGCTGGAGTAGCAGAGGTGCCTGACGGCGTGGAGGCCGAGGCAGTCTGAGAGGTGCCGGCCTGACGCTGATTGCTAACAGCACTCTTTACCAGGTGGATGGTGTGTCCATCTTTGATCTTGTATGTAGCCAGGGTTTCATTATCTTTCAACACTCTTCCCGAGTAGATTAAGCGCTGACGCTCCGCTGGAGTATCCGCATATTCCGACGTCGCAAGCTTTTCTTTCAACTCTGACACTAGCGCAGACAATGGAAGAGTGATGGTGAATTTTGCATCATTCGAGGACTTGATATTGAAGGTGACGGGAGAGTCCTCCGCCGTAGCGGTGTCATCAGCCATTAGAACGTAGTTTCGGCGAGTGGACCGAGGGGAGGGAGGGGCTTAAATCAAAGGTCTTCACAGAACCACCGTCCAGAGAAGCGAAGGATGGTGATATATATTCAATTAGTTTGTCGGAGAATAAGAGGATGTAAGATGGGGATGAGGTAAAAAGTAAGTGAGCAGTGGAATAGCGGCAGTAAGTAGTAGTGAACAATGCCACTTCTCGGCACAACCAATACCTACTGATAGCGTCAGTCGGAACGGAAAGGTAGAAGGTGGCAGAAACCCATCGTCCGCCTTTTCGGAAAGCGGGATAAACATGTTGCGCTGTAGGTAATTCACATACCACGATCATTCGGGTAATTGGCTTGAATAAATGACTTTCGACGTATTACCAATACAACACACGTGATACTAACAAACAGGTCAAACTAGAGTAGCTTCATTCTCTTCCCACCGGAATTTTCACTTTCTCCTCAGGACACAATCGGGTGAACTGTCGCGTCTTGCTCTCAAGACTCCCACGCAAACCCATTGCGAGGACACTCGTTCTCGAGAGTCCTCTTCCTCAAGCTCTGTATCTGCAGCAATGGGAATGGTATCACGTTAAAGTCAACTTTGGTTGCAATTCTGCAGTAAACAAAACACACAACATCTTCTGTCTGCTCCAGGCTTGGAAGGAGCCTAGCTGCCCACCATGGCTACCACCTCGCATATGTTCATGTACTCCCTGACAATCCAGCCGCCTACTGCCGTTACACAGGCCATCCTGGGTCAGTTTGCGGGTACCAAGGAACAGCAGATTGTCACCGCGTCGGGGTCAAAGCTCACTATCCATCGACCCGATCCTACCCAGGGCAAAGTCACCCCACTCTTTTCCCAAGATGTCTTCGGCATCATTCGCTCTCTGGCTGCTTTCCGACTAGCTGGAAGTAATAAAGGTATGTTCGACATTCCCCATGGTGTGATTCCGAGATCATCTTAGTGATTCTTCAAGCTTCCGGGCAGCACGATCCTTAACTGCCGAGCCGACCACCTTGGACGTGGGACGTGCCCCGGTCAGCGACGTTGACGCTGGGTGCTAGTCCTTGACTTTTGCTGAAAGGTGCATCTAGATTACATCATCATTGGTTCTGATTCGGGACGCATCACTATCATTGAGTATGTGCCCTCCCAGAATCGGTTCAACCGCATTCACCTGGAGACGTTTGGCAAATCCGGTGTCCGTCGTGTGATCCCCGGCCAATATCTGGCGGTTGATCCGAAAGGCAGAGCTTGTCTCATTGCATCTGTGGAGAAGAACAAGCTTGTTTACGTTCTGAATCGGAACTCGCAGGCCGAGTTGACGATCTCATCACCGCTCGAAGCACATAAGCCACAGACACTGGTCTTTGCGATGTCAGCATTGGATGTAGGGTATGAAAACCCGATTTTCGCGGCGCTTGAGGTGGACTACTCGGAGTCTGACCAGGATCCTACGGGCCAAGCGTTCGAAGAAGCCGAGAAGCTTCTGGTATACTACGAATTGGACCTTGGACTGAACCACGTCGTGCGTAAATGGGCGGACCCTGTCGATCGCACATCCTCGATGCTTTTCCAGGTCCCCGGAGGCGCTGATGGCCCGAGCGGAGTCCTGGTATGTGCTGAGGACAGCGTCACCTACCGACACTCCAACCAAGATGCCTTCAGGGTACCAATCCCTAGGCGTAGTGGCCCAACAGAGAATCCCGAACGTAAACGGTTCGTCACGGCCGGCGTGATGCACAAGATGAGGGGCGCCTTCTTCTTTCTCCTCCAGACTGAAGACGGGGACCTCTTCAAGCTCACTATTGACATGGTTGAAGACGACAATGGCCAATTGACTGGCGAAGTGAGAAGACTGAAGATTAAATACTTCGACACGGTTCCTGTCGCGTCGAACTTGCTGATTCTCAAGAGTGGTTTCCTGTATGTTGCCAGTGAGGCAGGAAATCACCACTTCTACCAATTCGAGAAGCTCGGTGATGATGACGAGGAGATCGAATTCAGCAGTGAAAACTCCTCTGCAGATCCTTCTGTCCCACTTGAGCCCGTATATTTCCGACCTCGAAGCGCAGAAAATCTCAATCTCGTTGAGACTATCAATTCCTTAAATCCATTGATTGATAGTAAGATTGCCAACCTCTCCGAAGAAGATGCTCCCCAGATCTACACTATCTCTGGAACTGGTGCTCGTAGCACGTTTAGGACGCTCAAGCACGGCTTAGAGGTCTCTGAAATTGTCGACTCGGAACTCCCCAGTGTGCCTTCGGCTGTTTGGACTACCAAATTGACTCGCGCCGATGAGTTTGATGCCTACATCGTCCTTTCCTTTGCAAATGGCACTCTTGTTCTCAGTATCGGTGAAACCGTGGAGGAGGTGACTGATACTGGCTTTCTGTCATCTGCCCCTACTCTCGCCGTCCAACAGCTTGGGGAGGATTCTTTGATCCAAATCCACCCCCGGGGTATTCGTCATATTATGGTCGACCGTCGAGTGAATGAGTGGCCTGCACCTCAACATCGGTCCATCGTTGCAGCCGCAACGAATGAGCGTCAAGTTGCGGTGGCACTGAGCTCAGGAGAGATCGTGTACTTTGAGATGGATTCTGATGGGACCCTTGCTGAATACGACGAACGGCGCCAGATGTCTGGCACAGTGACATGTCTCAGTCTCGGAGAGGTTCCTGAAGGTCGTGTTCGGAGCTCGTTCTTAGCTGTGGGATGTGATGACTCCACAGTCCGCATTTTGAGCTTGGATCCGGATTCCACCCTGGAAAACAAGTCTGTCCAGGCCCTCACTGCAGCCCCGTCTGCATTGAACATCATGTCTATGTCTGATTCCAGTTCTGGTGGGACGACACTGTATCTTCACATTGGTCTGTACTCTGGTGTCTACCTTCGAACAGTACTGGATGAGGTGACCGGCGAACTGTCTGATACGCGTACGCGTTTTCTGGGCTCGAAGCCCGTCAAGCTATTCCAGGTTTCCGTTAAAGGGCAAACTGCTGTTCTGGCTTTGAGCTCACGTCCTTGGCTGGGCTATTCAGACATTCAGACAAAGGGCTTCATGCTTACTCCTTTGGATTACGTCCCACTTGAATGGGGTTGGAACTTCTCGAGTGAACAGTGTCTGGAAGGCATGGTCGGCATTCAAGGCCAAAACCTTAGGTATGATGCATTCCCTGTTTCTTTTCCTCCATTTACCCTGATCGAATGATGAGAATATGGGACCCGAAAACCCATGTGGAAGCTTATCATTATTTTATTTCCAATTGTTCCTACTGAGATCAAAGTTATTCTGAAAATTACACGTCAGCTCCTGCCTGCGATTAGCTACATTTGCTAACTGATGTGGATAGGATTTTCTCCATCGAAAAGCTTGACAACAACATGCTGCAACAGTCGATTTCTCTCGCTTACACCCCCCGCCGTTTCTTGAAACACCCTGAGCAACCACTTTTTTATGTCATTGAATCAGACAACAATGTTTTGTCGCCATCAACTAGGGCGAAACTAATCGAAGATTCCAAGGCACGTACAGGCGATGAAACCGTGCTACCTCCCGAAGAATTTGGATATCCACGGGGCTCTGGTCACTGGGCCTCGTGTATTCAGGTTGTCGACCCAGTACACGCCAAAGCTGTTGTCTCGACAATTGAACTTGAGGAAAATGAGGCTGCTGTCAGTGTTGCAGCTGTTCCCTTCACTAGTCAGGATGATGAGACCTTCCTTGTTGTAGGAACAGCGAAAGACATGACTGTCAACCCTCCATCGTCTGCCGGAGGATACATCCATATCTACAGGTTCCAAGAAGATGGAAGAGAGCTTGAGTTCATCCATAAGACGAAGGTCGAAGAACCTCCACTCGCTCTTCTTGGCTTCCAAGGCCGACTGGTTGCTGGTATTGGCTCGATGCTTCGGATCTATGACTTGGGAATGAAACAACTCCTCAGGAAATGTAATGCCCAAGTGGTTCCCAAGACGATCGTGGGCCTCCAGACGCAAGGCAGCAGAATCGTCGTGAGTGACGTTCGTGAGAGTGTTACGTATGTTGTATACAAGTATCAGGAAAACGTTTTGATCCCGTTTGTGGACGATTCTGTCTCACGCTGGACGACCTCTACGACGATGGTGGACTATGAAACCACTGCTGGAGGTGACAAATTTGGTAATATCTGGATGCTGCGGTGTCCCAAGAAAATATCCGAACAAGCTGATGAGGATGGATCGGGCGCGCACTTGATCCATGAACGTGGTTATCTCCATGGTACGCCCAATCGTCTGGAGCTGATGATCCATGTTTACACCCAGGACATCCCGACCACCTTGCACAAGACACAGCTTGTAGCCGGTGGGCGGGACATTCTTGTCTGGTCCGGATTCCATGGTACTATTGGAATGCTTGTGCCTTTTGTCAGCCGAGAGGACGTCGACTTCTTCCAAAACCTGGAGATGCAATTGGCAGCACAAAACCCTCCTCTTGCTGGACGGGACCACCTCATTTACCGGAGTTACTATGCACCTGTCAAGGGCGTCATTGACGGTGACTTATGTGAGACGTATTTCTTATTACCTAATGACACGAAGATGATGATTGCTGGGGAACTTGACCGTTCAGTGCGAGAAATTGAACGGAAGATTTCGGTATGTTTTGCCCAGTACCAAACTGTATGAGCCATCAACTAACTCTTGTATAGGATATGCGGACGAGAGTGGCGTACTGATTTTAGCGGACACGGCGTCTAGCGACTTCTTTTTACTGCACCGGGGTTCTTAGATACCCGATAATCGATATCATCATGTACAGCTTCTTCAGTAAAACTGGTGCCTTCCGTTTTCAACTTTACCAATAGAAATAGGGAAAACGCAGTATCGTATGGATCTGCATATTGACGTCTCTTGCCTCGCTCGATCCTCTGCTTCACTCGGTTGATCTTGAGCTGGATGCAGCATGGACTCTCAGAGTTCATCCTGTATGAGACAAGAAAGAGGCTGACGCCCTCGACGATCTTTGAGTACGGTTTTATCTGCATGCCACGGATATGAATCGTAATTTATCCGTCGGGACACTTTTTCTTGTATGATCTCTCGTAGTTTAGCATTTAGCTCTAATCGAAGTCATTATCCTCCTGCACCGTGATTGTGCCTCCGTGGTGATAAAAACCGTTCTATATACAATGTTCAATGTCTACATATATCTCTTATAAAAACAGATTACGCCCCAGCATCCCGTATGTCCAGTGTGGTCCAGAATGCCTGATATAAACGTATCTATTGCCTCTTAATGCTGGTTGTCACCTGGGATTCCATGTATCACGACAAACATTATGAGAAAAATGGCCTCTTGCTGGCATGGCCGTTCGCTCGGTGTTCTGGAATCTACAATATGTTCGACAAGCTAGCCTCGACGCAGGGGATTTAGCCAAAGAGTATTGCTTTGTTGTGGTAACTACAGGTAGATTCGTCTCTTTACAACGGCAAGTACCACTACTGTCCTTAATGGTAAGTCTTAGGCCTGAAGCTTCTTCGAAGCACGCGCATCAGTACAAGCAGACGGCAGGTTTCCGGTTCTCTAAAGCAATCCTGAGTTTGCAAGGAGAAATTTCCTGCTTTACTACACTATAGTTCCAGTTGAGAGTTACCAGGATGTCATATTTCGGATTCATGTGGTTGCGTTTTCAATCAGTGGTAACACATGCCACTACGCTCGTTTATGATGGACAGCATCTACACTACCTTGTTGGTGTGGTGCAGAAGCGCCTCGAGCATCGAATAGAGACTACGGACATAGCACATGCTCTTTTTGTGCAAAACCCCGCTGATCTTGAGACAATTTCGCAGCTGTAAGTCTGAGGTGGCCCGAGTGCCAGGAGTGCCTGGAATAACCGCCTGTAGCTTCTGGAGCTTCTTATGATCTGCAGGGGAATCATATTTTAGAGTTTATAGAGCTGTTTTTATTATCCTCAGCTAAGTTTGTATGAGAACTTTCAGGCTCTATTTGGTTTAAACCTATTCCTTCTACAATGTTATCCTAAAGATCAGCTGTCAGTGCTAAGGACATAACGAGAGGTCAATTGTATGGTTTGGTTCTACGTTCTTCTGGCGACTAACTGGCCCAGCTTCCGACCGAGACTTCTCCATC
This sequence comes from Aspergillus pseudonomiae, assembly GCF_009193645.1. Taxonomy (NCBI): domain Eukaryota; kingdom Fungi; phylum Ascomycota; class Eurotiomycetes; order Eurotiales; family Aspergillaceae; genus Aspergillus; species Aspergillus pseudonomiae. The sequence continues at coordinate 38,625 of NW_022475994.1, forward strand.
ATGGCTGCCAAGAAGGGGGCAATGGGACCGTGCCAGGGTAAGAGAAGAAAATTTTTCACAGATGGCGGCATCGAGCGCTAGAAACCATTATTATATCGTATCACTTAAGATACTATCAAGTTTTGTTAGTTTCCCGTCGGCATACCGTATCGGTCGGCTCATGGACGTCGCTTAGCCACGGCTAGACGCGGACCCGTGGAAAAAACGGCTGGAGACTGTGAAATAGCGTACCTTCGTTCCTGGTTTCTGATGGTGGAGTGACTAATGATAATGAGGGATATATAGCAGGAATTGAAGTCAGTAGAATCGATGGGGATTCGACTGTTCTTCTTCATGGGGAGGAGAGGAATTCAAGATTCAGATTCTTTTTTGAGTTCAGTTGTTGCAGCTGGCCAGGATTAATAATTGAAGTATGACAGCATCGAGACCAAGAAAACGCATGGACGGCCAATGGGATAAATTAAGGCGATAGATCCCTTGGCGAAGAATCTTGGACGAAGGAAAGAGTGGATCTCAAGCCGAAGCTGTAAGGCGCAGAGCTAAACGGCCAACTTGCGACAACAGGAAGTTACTTGGAGCGGGTAAACGTTCTTATTCGCTTCATTCCACGGGCTGGACTCTTTAGCTCGGTCTTCTCGGTACTCGGAACGACTAGTATACGAGGACTTTGATTATCAACGATGGTCTTCCAAGCTGTTGATGTCTTTTTTTGCCTTGGTCACACATGTCTCAAGGTTGGGAACCCGTAAAGCACGCAAGACAACTCGTCGACTATGGGCAATGATTGACGAATAGTTTATGGGGGCAAGAGACCATCAGAAGACCTACTCAGTATGGTGTGAGATCTACGATCATCACGCGATTGGGACCTGGTTGGAATGCTGGAGAGTAAGGAGTCTGAAGTCCCATTAAAGGGTATTCTCTAGTTAGGGTTATGCCAAACTATTGGTCTGATGATCGTCACTACATATTTGTCAGGTTGCTGACTATTACTTTTCTTCCCCAAAGTCTTCGTGTCCCACGGGGGGAAACATCTTCTGACTCCGGAGTAAAGTTCATGACGAATATGACACAGGGCGTGAGGTCGACATCGCTTAAGGATTGATATTATCCGGGATTGGAGTTGAATGCACTGAATGTCACGGAAGGGCGCAAAGGATCATCGGGAGTTGGACCAATCGCTAGAAAAGTGGATCTCGGCCGATATTCGTGTTAACTATGGAGACGAACTATGAAAATATCCATTCATTCATGTGGTCGGTGTGTGAGTTTGTTGGTTCGGCCTTAATTTTTTATTTTTTATTTTTTATTTTTTATTTTTTATTTTTTTAATTATTTTATTCCCTTTTTTTGACCCTTTTGTCCAACAAGTGGATTATCGTCAACACGTGCTGAGGATGACCGATCAATGGCTTCTCTCTTTCTTTGCTCAATACGTGACTCATTTTGCGCCCTGTGGATTGACATGCCCGATTAGAAATACGTAGAAGGGGGATATGAGCTAGGTATTTAATATTTAATATTGAATCGCCGGGGGTCTTTCAACAGGATATCCGTCGTTGTCATAGCGTGCTGCAAGTATACATCAAACTATCTCCACAGCTCGCCATTACTATTACCCAACGACAACCATCACCCCATCCCTACATTCAATTTAGAATCTTTCTCTTGCAGCTGGCGTCTCCCTTCGTTTCTTTTTATATTCTTCTTTCTCTCCTCGCTGCAACCCAATTCCTTCTGCTCAGTAATCATCTCTCCTCTTCACTATCAGTCTGGGGTGCTGCGCATGACGCGCTCTCCACGATATCCTGGAGCATTTCTCTCTGTATTATCCCTTGCATTGTGAAGTACAGCCGCAATGACCTCATTTGTCACTCGTAGCTCCAGCACGTTGGAGTCCTTGACGCAGTCGCGTCCGAAGGTCGACATCGAGCTCTCCGGACAGACCGAAGGGCTTGTCAGTTCATATACCACCAAGGATCGTATTGAGGGGACGGCAGTGATAACGGTAGACCGTGATACTCGTTTTGATGAGGTTGAAATCACCTTCGAGGGTAAGGAAGCCCCAGACAAGACAGATCACTCAAAGCCGCAGGGAGCCTTTACTCATATCTACAGGGACATCGAGAACTTCCGTGGAGCGTGTAGCGATGCCAGGACGTACAGGCGCTTACCAGACATTCCTCCGACTTCGTCAACCGATTGAGGAATCTGCCTATCCTATGCCCCGTGTGCTGGAGGCCGGCCGCACTTACAAGTTTCCGTTCACATTTGTCGTACCCGATCGTCTGCTGCCACATGTATGTAGCCACACAAAGACGAACGCCCATGTTGAACGCTCTCACACCCTGCTCCCACCTTCTCTCGCGGATCCCATGTTGGCCAATGATGGCAAGTCGCTCTTGAATGACCTAGCCCCCGATATGTGCCGGATATCATATTTGATCCGGGTTAGCGTGCAACGCAAGCCAGAGAATGCCCCGTCCAAGGCCTTGGCTTCGGTAGGAAAGAAGGTGCGGATCATTCCGGCCGTCGATGAAGAGCCCCCTTTGAACATCACGGACGACGACAGCTACTGCATTCGGAAGGAGAAAGATGTCAAGCGCGGTTTCATGAGAGGCAAGCTGGGCCGACTGGTTGTCGCCTCGTCACAACCCAAGCCTGTGCAACTGTGTCCGCCTAACAGTGAGGCCACTGATTCGGTCAGTACCGCTGCGACAGTGCACCTACGATTTGATCCCGTGGGCAAGGAGGAACCTCCTCGCCTGGGCACGATCTGGAGTAAGCTCCGAGCGTCCAGTCTGTTCAGTGCAGAACCCTGGGGTGATTACCCTTCCCCCCGAAATGTGCCCTGGGCACAGATAGGTCAAGGATGTTACACCGAGACCGTCCCCCTTTCTACCATGTGCGTGGCGTCGGCACACTGGACGAAGCATACCAACCCCCGGGGACTCAGTCGCTGCGACTCGATGGAGTCAACATCATCCTCGGAGTCATTAACCGGTCCATCGGCGTCTTTTACCGGAGACACCTACTATACCGCATCAGTTGTCGTGCCCATCACTCTTCCCAAGACGAGAGCATTCGTCCCGACCTTCCACTCGTGTCTGATCTCTCGTATATATTGCCTCGAGCTCAGCATCTCTTACCATACGCCAAACGCCAATATCCTGACCCCAACGGCAACGCTAAAGATCCCCATCCAACTCACAAGCCGGTCTCGGTCCGATGCAAAGACAAAGGGTCCTGAACATGAGATCACCCAGCATGAAGTTAATGCAGAATTCTTCAGCCCCCGCAGCGTCGCACCCCCGACAGTGGTCGAGGTGGCGCCACCGGAGTACTCGGAGAATCAAGGTCCAATTCTGCCTCCTGATCGTTCGATCGATTTGATGTCTACTGCCCGTGTCCCCAGGGTTAATGCTGGAGGTGTCGGGGCTGCTTGTTAAAAGTCTTCCCGCATTCAGCAGCGAATGCAGGGGGTTTCACGAGATCTAAAAGTTCTGTGTTCCATGGCGTTGAGAAGATATGTTTTGTCTGAATATACCCGGATTGTTTTGTTGTATGAAATTCGCATAGCAATAGCGCATAAGGGCGTTTTGGATCGAGAGATCCGGTTATCTCCAGGGTCTGAAATCATGTTTGGGGTCTTTCGCACCGAGCCTAATTTAATTTAGAATAATTTAGTTTCAATATAGACCAACTTGATGAAAACCCGACTCCATACTAAATGTAGTTCGACTAGCCTGAAATCACAGGCATCACGCTCTTCCCAGGTCACGCCCCTCTTCCTTTTACGGCGTCTTCATAAAAGGCGCATTGAACAAAACACCCTCTTTTTTTGACACATTCAAGGGTCTCCTATCACCAGACTTGGAAACGTATCCTGAAAGCCTTGCCGAATAAAGCATCCATTGAACACAATCCCGTACAAAGCAATATAATCCACAAGTATCCTGCCTCTTGACAAAGAAAGCAGGGGTATGTGTCTTTATAGGAGCCGTCCAAGTATATCATCCTTTGTTTGTCCCCACAGTATTAGACAAACTGCCGAAGTTCATTGTACAGGTACCAGACATGCAGCATAGGACTATAAGTGGAGCATGGATTCCTTATCAACAACACCTTCAGGCTAGTCTCCTCGAGCACATATACTTGGATATTGGCTGGCATCATTCTTCACTATGAGAACTTTCTTCCTCCTCCTCGGGGGCCTTGCATGCCTCACCAGTGCTGCCCTCATCCCGCATTCAAACGATAAACATCATACTCCTAGTCGTTCTGAGCCTGAGAACGGATATGTATCCATGGCCTACTTTGCAAGCTGGGTTAGCATTAGCTTTTCCCCTTCCACTGATTTCCTATCGAACTAGCACAGAAGACCTCTTTAACATGAAAGTGTAGGCCATATACCGTGACCACTATCCGCAGCATATTCCCGTCGACAAACTCACCCACGTCCTCTACGCCTTTGCCAACATCACCAAAACTGGCGAGGTTCGGTTATGGGATCCATGGGCTGACTATGATAAACACTTCCCCGGAGACCCACAGGAAGCAGAGAAAGACAATGTCTACGGATGCGTCAAACAATTGGGTCTCCTAAAGCGGAAGAACAAACATCTAAAAGTCCTTCTGTCGATCGGCGGATACACAAACTCAAACACAACTTGGGCTGGTATTCTCAAAGTTGAGGCAAATCGAAAGACGTTCGCCCAGACGGCTGTCGAGTTGATGCATAATGTGGGATTTGATGGTTTAGATATCGATTGGGAGGTCAGCTTTTCCCTTATATTTCTTCTTTTATCATTTCACTAGGCTGATATCATGTAGTATCCCAAAAAAGAGAGTGCAAAGGATATGGTGTCTCTCCTGAAGCAAGTAAGAGAGGTATGTGTTGCGTATACATCAGGAGATACATATGACAATCCAGTTCCAATAACAATTCTCTTACCGCTCTTGCTTGACACACTGCTAAGAACCGACCAACAGGAACTGGACAGTTGCAGTAAGCAGCATGCGAATGGCAAAAAGTTCCTCCTAACCATCGCCTGCTCAGCCGGTATGTGTGGCCCCTTCAAAACACAGAAGAAGAGAGCTAACGACAAGTCTCAGGGCCGTCAAACTACAAGGCTCTCCAGATGTCTGAGATGGATAAATATCTCGATCTCTGGAACTTGATGGCATACGACTACGTCGGTAGTTGGGCCAATGCAACGGGTCATGCAGCTAACCTCTATGGCAACTCCTCTAACCCTGAAACCACCCCCGCTAATACAGATGATGCTATAAAGTACTATACTTCTAATGGCGTGCCATCCAACAAGATTGTCCTTGGAATGCCGCTTTACGGCCGCGCATTCGTCAACACTACCGGGCCAGGTCAACCCTATGTTGATGTTGGGACGGGCATGGGGGATCCCGGAGTTTGGCATTACAAGGTGCTGCCACTGGCTAACGCAACGGTTGTTGAGCTACCGGATTTAGGGGCCAGTTATAGTTATGACGAGAAAAACAAGATGTATGTTTCGTATGATACAGTGAACATGACCATAGCCAAGGCGGACTATATCAAAAAGCAAGGCCTTGCAGGTGGAATGTGGTGGGAGACCAGTATGGATAAAGTTGGGGAAAACAGCCTTATTGACACGGTATGTCTTTATTCCTTTACTTTCTGTTGGCCCTAGAACCAATCTGCTTTCTAAATATTGAAACAGTGTATTGACTTATATGGCTCAGCTGGTTCGGGAACTCGGTGGGACTGACGCTTTGGAAAAATCCGAAAATTATGTCAATTACACCTGGTCGAAATACGCAAATGTCCGGGATGGATTCAAGGCCGATCTGGAAACATGAGGATCACCGGTAGCTCTGGACGTCCATTCTACTCTTCTGACCTGAGCCATATTACCAAGATCAGGGGTTCAATCTACTATGTATTCCATATCTTAGTATCTCGCTATAAATAGACATGATTGATTCGCTTTTCATGACACAAAGTGCCTCTCTCCTAAGTGAAATCAGTAGAACAACTGCGAGCTTCTGTTCATCTAGCTCTTCCACTAGAACCCAACGTATCACCTAGTGAAATAACCCGACAACCCAACCCAAAATCTTCAGGCTATTCCTAGAACGAGTCTAAAGTAGTGAAAATAGGACAAGAATGACAGTTCCTGTTGCTTGTGCAAGTGTGTGGGATTTGCATGATCCCAAGACTAAGGGTTTTAATGTACCTAGGGCTGGAAGGCGAAGGATTACCTATCTCCTGGGAATTCTTTGACTTGCGTATGTTATTTGCTTTTGTTTTTATCACTGCATGATGTATTTTTCTGGGAATACGGGGTCTTGTATCTCATGATGTTTGCGTTTTGATTTTTCTTATCTTTCCATGTGTCTATAGTATAAATTGTAACGAAGGATGACGGACAGAGACGTGCTGAAAAAAAGTTCTACTGGTCAGTAGTAGGTAGAACCAAAATCTATGAATTATATATTCAAGGGCAACACAACAAAACCAAGCCAACTTTTCTATACACAAAGAACATCTCCACTCAAGAACAGAATTCCAACGCCAGAAATGCCCAGAACCTCTTTTGAAAACTTGACTTCGTCCCGATCGGAAAGCACATCAGGTCAACATATCGTCCAACTTCTCGCCGAGCACGTCCTCGATCTGCTTAACCCATTTGCGAACCTCCTTCTCCACGTTCTCGTCCTCGTCTTCCATCAGTTCACTGATGTAGGGCAGCATCTCGGGCAACAGAGCAAGCCATTCCTCGCCCAGCTGCTCGGTGAGCGCCTGTTCCGTCTTGAGGGCTGCGAGACGCGTGTGCGGGTTCTCGCCGCCGGCGGCTTTGCCGGTGGGGCCGGCTGAGGGACGCAGGTACCGCATAAGGACTGTGTTGAGTTCCTTGTGGTTGTCTGTGGAGTCGGCTGCCACGGCCAGTTCGGTGATTGCTGGGATGGCTTCGTTGATGACGAGGGTTGCCGTTGTAGAGTGAGTGGCGTGGGCGAGTTGTGAGATTAGAGGTGTTGCGATTTTGGTGAGGTGTGAAGGGGATTGCCAGAACTCTGTTTTGGGTTGTGTTAGTTAATCTGCTTGGGTTAGGGTTAGGAAACTGTTGTTAAGCTTACCGTCTTGGTCATGCTCGAAGGCGTTCTTGAGCAGGCGCATAGTTGCCAACCAGAGGGATTTGGTGTTGGGGTTGGACGGGCTGGCTTTGCCGAGGACGGATACTACGTTCTCGATGATGTAGCTGGCATAGCCGGTGACAATAGACTGCGGTTTGTTAGAGTCGGGTTGACTGGGCTGAAGAGAGTCCGGGACAGTATTGTGCTTACCTGAAGAGTGCCGAAGAAGACCTGCAGGAACTTGTAGAAGGTCGTGAGCCGGGCCAGGCTGCCCTGTGTATCCTTCTTTGAAACGCCGGTTGTTGCCCACTCGAGGAGCTTGGTGAAGATAGGACGGAAGGTTGAGTCGTTGAGCTTGTAAATCATCTTGATTGTGACTTCGTTGACAATTTCCTCGATCTCGTCTACATCAGACAAGTCAAAAGTAGCATCCGATCCCAGTGCGAGTTGCTCACGACGCAAATCGAACGCCTTGAAGAGAATATTGGTGATGACAGGGAGGTTCTTCGCGGTAGATGACTTCGGATGCTTCTCAATGGCCATGCTGACGACTTCCAGAGTTTCCTTCGTAGCTTCTGGTCCGGCTTGCACGGCATGCTGCCAGTTGCGGTCGACTGCGCCGAACGTTGCAGAAGCATCAACCTTCTTGGCCATAAGCCTCAGCGCCTCCTGCCGGCTCTCCTCTTCATACTCATCGTTCATGGCGGACTTGTACGAAAGTACAAGGACCTTGTCCAGATGAGAAGCGGAGATCATGTAAGGAAGGTGGACGAAAAGAGCCGAGAACAAGGAGTAAACAGCATCGTGCAACCTTGTGTTCTCCTTGCCATCCTCCAAGCTCAATTCAAGCAAGGCTAGCGAGCGGTTGAGTGTGTCCGGTAAGGCAGGGATCATGGCCTGGCCCAGGACTTCGGCCATAGAGGCAAGACACAGCACGCCCATGATGCGAATACGGTTGTCCTCCTGTCCGATGCAAACCTCACTAGCAACAACCCTGGCGGCAGGGATAACCTTCGACGGGTCCTTCCTACCATACTTGTCGGCTATGCGGTCGATGCAAGCCACCGCAGCGTGCTTGAGCAGGATGTCTGGCGAAGACTCGACAATCTTGACCAAGACGGGCAAGAAGTCCAACATTCTGGTTTGGGAAGGACTGTCGCGTTCGGGGTTCTGACGTAACCGGCCTTCCAGAAGTCGGAGAACCTTGCGGCGGAGTTCATCGTTGGGACGCTGAAGCAACACCTCGATCGTGTCGAGGAAATCGACGAGCGATAAGGTTCCGAATAGTGCACTGAGAACTTCGCCACTTGCCTGGCTGACGGGCTTCATGTCCTGCATGTTGTCTCCAATTGCCAAGGTTTGTTCCAGGATCTGCGAGAAAAGGGCGCGGATTTGTTGAGGTTCATCACCTTCCTCTGTTGTGAAAGCTTTGGCCATCTTTGATTTGAGAGAAGAATGCCTAAACAGATAGGCCAAAGCCCGTAGAAGGTCAACGGCAACCTTCTGAGGCTCACGGCCATCGTCACTTCCGATTCCAAGGAGAACTTGTGAAATACCAGGCTTCGACTTGAGAGAGTCGCTGACCAGTCCGAGATACTTGCTGTAGGTGGCAAGTTCAACGGGAGCATTGGCATCCGATACCAGGCCCGTCATCAAGATCAAAACATCCTTATCCATGGAATATCTATTTGCGAGCATGGACAAAACAGCGAACAAGAAGTCCTGCGTTCCAAGTTTGGTAATAAGGGCGTGGAAAAGTCGGAGGCGGCGATGTGAAGGGATGTGCTCGAAGGCAGCGGTGAAGCTGAGCAGCAACTCGGATGTCCCTGACACAACGTCACGCTTCTGGTTACGCAATGACTGAATGAGGGCCGGAACGACTTGGTCAATCGTTTGATCGATCACGGAAACAGAGTAGTCGTCATCCTTTTTGAGCACGCTGGAGCCCATGAAAGTGAAGATTGGCATCACACTGTGGAGAACCACTTCAGGAGCAATGACAGACAGTCCCGCGACCAAGAGAAGGGCTGCGTTCTGCACTTGAGGACTGTCGGTAGTGCGGACACAATCGACAACCAGATCGGCGCGAATAACGGAGGTATCGAACTGTGGCTTACCAATGGTCTTCGAGCGGTTGACAATAGCCAACAAGCTGCCAAGTGCCAAGCTGAGCAGGTAACTCATTCCTGACTGAACTTGAGACTTGAAGTGGTGAAGAGCAGCCAGGGTTTGGAACAAGCCGTCGGCCAATTCCGGGTGAGTCTCAGGGAAAGAACTATCTACCAACTCCAGAATGAAGGTCATCTTCTCCATGAGTTCACTGAGAGTAGCCTCATCCTTGACAGTCATTGCGACCATATTGCTCTGGCTGGTGCGCCTTCTCTTGGGAGCTGGTCCAAGACCTTCCATATCAGTGACTGTGGCAGGAATCTTCTGAATGAATTGAGAAAGTACAGCTCCCGGAAGCTCTACACTGCGTAGGATGTCCCTACAACCATCAACCAGTGGCGAATCAGACTGTTCCAGAGATATCTCAAACAGATTCTCCGCAGCAAGGACTTGCCGGTCTTCAGAAACCTTGGGCCAGACATCCTTCATACGACCGAAGACTGCGCCGACGAAAGAAGAGCTCAAGGACTCCGAATACGGGCTCACGGTTGATAAAAGCACGGTGATAGCGTCTCTCTCCTTTGGTGTCACCGTCAAGACAATCTGGTTCTCCATCTCCGAAACGGGGACTCGCTCCTTCTCGCAAACATCCTTGGCCTGCTGTCCACCCATCTCTCTCCAGTTCTTTAGTAGCGGCCCAAGCTCCTTAGTACGGGTCGTTCCACCAGCCTTTTCAACACGGTTAAGAAGCTTCAACAAGCCAAACTTGGGTGCATAGAGCGGGACATGAACAGCATGAGAGCAGAGGCAGGTGAAAAAGCTTAATCGAACGGCCTTCTTAAGCTCAGACGACTCCGAGTCCGAAACGGACGAACCACGCAAAGTAGCCTCGAGGACTCGGCCGATATGATCTGGATCAATGACATATTCTTCCAATCCTGGAAGCAAAGCACGCTCGAAAACCTTCTGTAAATCGCGGCCCGGGATCCATTGGATATTCTTTGGCTGACTGTCTTGACCGTAAATTGTGTTGCTGGCCCAGACACCTCCTGGAGCATCACCCTTCTTGTTCTTGTGGAGGCTACCAATGATAGTCAAAATGCCAGCAGCCTCCCGACGAACTCGCTCTGAAGGATCGGCAAGAGTGGCTAAGACAAATGGCAGTAACGCTTGGAGATCCACGTCAATGGAGGCGGTAGTGAGGAACGAAGAGACCATATTCAACGCAGCCACTCTGGTGCCAATGGGATATGACCCGGAGAAGACCCGGACAAAGAAAGACAGATATTGAGGAGATTTTGTAGCGTTCGCTTTGTCAAGAGCTGGCAGGCTGGCGAAGGCATCAAGCTTATCTTGAGACCCAATACCCAAGCCAAAAGTCCGGACAAGGTTATCGAACACTGGGATGGATTGGGTGCTGAGATATGAGCCCTTGAACGAGCTACCCGCCAGAGACTCTAGAGCCGGCGTGAAATTATCTTGCTCCTCTTCCTTCTCCGCGTCTTCCATCTCCACGTCTTCCAAGGCTTTGGGAGCGGGTGCGGACTCGATAACTGTTTGCAGGTTTTGTTCGATAGCAGCAATATCAAAGGATGACTCCGCAACGGTCTTCTGGAAGATAGGACGCAGGGATTCCGACCGGCCGAAGTGCTGTACCAGATCCGCGAGATGGGTTTGCGCATCCAGAGACATGACACCATCCTTATGAGCATTGCCACTAGCGCGCAAGACCAAGGCCATGCCACTGCCCAATTCAGCCTCTCCTAACAGTTCACTCTCGAACATAAGCGACAAGAAATCAAGACGGGCTGTGTCTTTCTGCTTCGAGAGGTCCTGTACACAGCCTGCCACCAATCCAAGTAGTAGTTGAGATGCACGGTGCTGTTTCGAAGTTTCGGACAACTGCTGTAGAGGGTTCTCCAATCGAAGGATGGCTTTGAAAACACGCTTTGGTAGCGTCGTGTCCGGTTTCTTCTGTGCAAGAACAGCTAAGCAGACAAGACCTGAGTTCACCGTTTCTTCCGTCCAAGACTCTGCCACAGCCTCCATCAAGCTATCGATGACCTTGTCGTGCAGAGAAGCTTTTTGTGCAATAGCCACACAAACCATGTAGCACCCGATGACCAACTCTGCTACATCCTTCATAGCCAACCCGTCATTCAATACCGGAAGAACTCGCATGATGATATCGTCGTGGTTTTCCTTCTCAATGTTTCGTCGACCCGAACGCCCCGAATCCAGCATTCCAGCAACAGACTCTGTTACGATACCCGCCCAAAACGTCAAAAGCGCATGGTGACCCGCTCGTTCCCTGCTGACTTGAATGGTGTATCTATTTAAAGCTGCGAAAAATGGCTTGTTTGTGGTAGCACTGTGCACGAGAGGATGGCGCGGGGGGTTGATTGAGCTTTTCTTATAGGGATTGAGAATTTTGAAGGTCGGTGTCAGATCCTCTGGAAGTATCGACAATAGGCTCAGGAACAGAGGGGTGGTGTGATATGGAAGGAAAGTGAGGATCGTAAACTCCGTGTTATATTCGTGTATCCTGCACATTCTGTTAGCCCATGGTTGTCGAACAGTTTGGAGATTGAGGTCAATGAATCGTTTCAATCGTACCGAAAACGCCTAATGAGCCAGTCAACAGCCTTTACAGCAGGACTCAGCAATAATTTCCCTCCGACCAAAGCAAGGAAAGTCTCCAAAACTGCATCCAGCTCCTTATTCTGGGCAACGTTCATTTCCGTTCGCTCCTGCGCCTTGCTCTGTTCGCTGAAGATCGTGCGCTCGAATTGCGCAAATCGGGGATCCAACTCGCATAATTCCTGGAAACCTTCGTTGCATATATCATAGATCGTATCGAAATCTTGGGACCCGGCGACCTTTCTGTCGAAAATCAAAGATTGTGAATGCGCTATCCTCTGCGCCTTGAGGTTTAACTGGTTGGTCGAGTTTGCCGCAATCTGCGACAGCTGCGCAGCGAGGGACGATGCCATCTTGAAGCGTATATTGTTCCTTAACCGTATTTACAATAGTAACCCATCCCTCAGAAACACACTTCTCGAACTTGAACAACAATTCAGTCTCCCCAGGCGTATTGGGTTATTTTTTCACGCCGGCAACGGTGGGTGATCGGAGTAGCTTTTTTTTTACTGCCGCCTCTCCAACCAGAAAAAATTACGGGAAGCGGAGGCGGAGTTTTTCCAGTGACAACCACCAAACAACTGATCTTCAAGGCTCACGATGCCTCACGCTCAGGAGCATGGATTCCTCTAGCTCTCAGGTTGGTCCTTTTTCTTGGAATATTGATCTACTATCGAAACTAATTGCCATATATTTTTTCTAGCCGGAGAAGAAGTCCATCCCTCGGTTCGCCAGCTTCAAGCCTCGACCAGCGCCTCCACCCGAAGCTGATCGGCCTCCCGAGCGCCGCAGTCGCGACAGCTCCGACAAAGAAGACAGGCACAGACACCACTCAAAACGACACCGTTCGAGACACAGGCATCACCGAGACCGTTCCCGCTCTAGAGATCGTCGAAGAGAGCGTAAAAACATCCGTCATGACCATAAGGAGGCGTCTCATTCCGAACGGGAGCTTATTCCTGAGCACCGATTGGTGCTGCAAGACACCGTGAAGTTAGAGGCGGAGGCGTCAGATCTATATGTTGTGGATCGTAAAGGTGATAGATACAATATCATATACGGTACTATTCATCGTTACAATGTTCCGCTCTACTACCGGATAGGTCGAGGTAGCGTGCTAGGTCTTCCTCCAACCAATAAGATCGATCGCGATACCGCCGAAGGAGACGCGTTGATCATCAAGGCAGACGCCTGGCGCTCCGATAGCTCAAGGACAAGGTCGAAGAGTATAATATCTGGGGGGAACACACAGAGAACGAAACTACTTCGGATACGACCAGCACCTACGTTAGATGCAGCTGCAGACGCCTCGAAAGATTATCTTCCACTTACGGCCTCCGTGCATCACAAACGCAGCGATGTCTCAGGACATGAGGGTTCGGACGACGAGAGATATGGCTATCGTTCAATTCATGGAAAGGCGAAGCAAGAGGATAACCTTCCCAGTGACATGGAAGAAGTATCAGACACCGATTTGAGTGGTGACGAGACGGCGCGAGTCGACCCTGATAAAGAAGTTAAACAGCGCAATGTCGAGCTGTCCAGGAATGTTGAGCGCAATCCCACCGATGTGCGTGCATGGATTGACCTTGTCGAGCATCAGGAATCTCTTCTGAAAGGCTCCGAAGGAGAAACGAAAACCCTCACGTATGCTGAAAAGAAGAGCTTGGCCGATATCAAGATATCCCTCTATGAGAAAGCCTTGAAGAAGGTTGGAGGACATGCTTCTCGTGATCTTCTTCTCCTCGGTCTTCTAGAAGAAGGCGCCAAACTTTGGGACACGAAAAAGCTTTCAGCACGGTGGCAGGCTGTACTGAAATCAAATCCTCATTTCATTAGCCTCTGGGTCAAATATCTTGATTTCCGACAGACTGAATTTCTTGAATTTACTTACGAACGATGCTATGCTACGTTCATTGACTGTATGAGATTGAACAGATCTGCATCCGACAACCCGGAGAAAGCCCATGTTCAAGTCTACCTCTTCCTTCGCTTGACGCTTTTCATTCGGGAAGCTGGATTCACCGAACATGCAGTAGGTCTATGGCAAGCAATTCTAGAGCTGACGTTCTTTCAATCGGGGACAACGGATTCTGTCACAGCTCGAGAAGAGGTGCTGTCGGCGTTCATGGATTTCTGGGATTCTGAAGTTGTGCGTATTGGTGAAGTTGGTGCAAAGGGCTGGCAGAGCGGCCTTAATACTCTTTTGGAGCCCAGATCCTTCACATCACAAAATCGAGTGAACTCGAAGTCTGTATTCGCGTCTTGGATGTCATGCGAACGGGAACGAATTAACAACGCTCGCCTTCCAGCTCGCAGCTTAGATGAAGAGAACGATGATCCCTATCGTGTAGTTCTCTCGGCCGATCTGCTGGAGGTCCTATCGCTTGTATGGGGCTTAGCATCAACAGACGTGCTGGTTGACAGCTTTCTATATTTCTGTCATCTTCCTCCTATTGCATTCTCCAGCAACTCGAAGACAACCAATCACTGGATGGGTGACAGCTTCTTGCGAAATGAATTCATGAGCAGCTCTGATTCCACGCTTGATCGCTGGGTTCCTAAATACGACACCGATACTAGAAATACCGCTTCGGCGCCGGGCTACTTCCAGAACTTTGTTCATTCATTCGATACTCTTTTCGCGGACCACGAAGCATGGTTCTCCTCCATTGGTCCTTGGGCTACAAGCGTACTGAACTCTCGGTCCGATGTCGACCCCGGTTGGGTTTCCAAGGTATTGAGATCTTTGGTAGAGCTGATGCCACAAAATGACCATTTGGCTGCGTATGCGATTGCGGTGGAGTTTGCAGGTGACCGCAGCAAGGCAGCAAAGTATGCAAAATCCTTACTCAAAAAGCGGCCGTCCAGCCTGTGGCTCTACAATGTGTATGCTCTTATTGAACGTCGGTCAGGCAACCTGGAGGCCGCCAACCGTGTGTGGGAGACCACTCTATCTATGAGCCAAAACAGTAAGACGTTTACTGAGGAGGAAAAGGTCGATGCTGTTTTCCTTTGGCATACTTGTATATGGGAGATGCTGGAGGCTGGCAGCTTAGATTATGTATCTTATCTCTTCAGTTCTATGCCTCAGAGCAGTCCTAGCCTGAAGGCTCCGGTGGATCCTAAACAATACATATTCAACCCAACAAGCCTGCTGAAGACTCAGAGTGTAAGTAGACAAGCTTTTCACTCCTTACCACTAGGCTAACTCAAAGCAGTTACTATCAGATAACCAAGAGGCCTCGCTTGCAGCCGGAAAAGCCAACACTTTTGTGGCCTGCACGGACTGTCTAGCAATACTAACCTACCTTTCTAACTCTCGGGATCTAAATAAAGCCCTTCAGCCATACAGCAATGGCTTCAACAGACTTGCAACATTGCCAGCAAAGTTCGAATCGTTCAGATCCATTTCTATTGAACTCCTGCACCAAGCGCGTGCAAGACTGCTCTACTATCACGCCCGCACAAGCAGCATATACAAGCCCTCCCAGATTCGTGCTCTGCTGGCAGATAGCATATCCTTATTCCCCCATAACACGATATTTCTGTCCCTCTTTGCTTGGAATGAATCTCGGTTCCGTATCGAAGAGCGCGTCAGGGATACCATCATGGACATAACGACGAAAGCCCACAACCGTGCCGACCAAATCTTCACAACCCAAGTACCAATCACATCCCACTTATTCTCCATCTTCACCGAACTAAATCGTCCTGTGTATGCCGGTTCTACCCCACACTCTGTCCGTGCGGCTTTCGAAAAGGCTATTGGCGACAAAGACCCGATGACCTCAACCCACCATAACACACTTTCCACCGCCCGCTCCAACCTCACACTCTGGAAACTCTACATTCTCTTCGAGATATCTCAGCACGACATCAATCGTGCCAAAGATGTCTTCTACCGTGGCATGCGCGCCTGTCCATGGTCCAAAGAGCTCATCATGCTTGCCTTCAGCCATCTCAGGGCAGATATCGTCCGGGAGCTGCATCCAAGCGCATCACGGAAGGGCGATGGCATGAACTTCTTTGAGCTACGAAGTGTGTATAATGTCCTGATAGAGAAGGAATTGCGGGTTCATGTCGATATCGAAGATGAGTTGGACGAGCTGTTGGCGGAGATGCAGCAGAAGACAGCTGCGCTGGGGCTACCAATTGCCATGCCGGAAGATGCCGATAGCGAGGATGAGCAGATGCAACTATGACAACCTGTTATTCAATCAACGTGTATCATATCAGTCTTCGGCCTATGAAATACAGGAAAAGATACCATAACTATCCACCCTAGCAAATTGAAGAGTGAACCATTTATAACTATATACTGGTATACTGTACAGGGCATTGTATCTCATCAGGTACATACACTAGTTCAATGACACGCAACTCGCATTGTCGAAAAGGGGAAAGAAAGATGTCGATAAAGAAAACTCGTAACTCATCAAAAAAATTCACCGGAGCCACTAGACCCGGCTCTCCTCTCCAAAACAAACCCCTTATTAGAAGTGTTCTTTCCAGAACTTGAACTTAATATCCTTAGTTGCCGATGTGATGGCAGCTTCCCTGATCTGCCGAGCAGCGGCATTGGGTCCGCAGAAATATACTCCGATCTGCGTTGCAAATTCGGCATATAAGCCAGGCATGTATGTCCCGTCTTGGAGACCATCGCGCATAGCAGTGAAGAGACGCTGGAAGTTTGGACGGCCGAAGTTGGTCCGACTCTTCAGCTCCGTGAGGGGGTCGACCTCCTGGCCGACGGAATTGAGGTAGATGTTAGCGGTAGTGTCGTCGTCTAGACGTTGTGTAAGGTAGGTGTGGATGCGCAAGAATTCCACTCGCCCTTCGTTTGCTGCCTCGTAGGCAGACTGGGACTCGAGTGAGGATAAGAGAGCCTGGAACCATTCGAAAGAAGAGGTATCCTTGCAGACCCAGATGAACTCGACGCGGCGAAGACGACGGGGCGGGTTAGGTCCAGCGCGCATGTGCCAGATGTTCTTTAGGATGGATGCCCATGGTGTGACGCCGATTCCAGTTCCAATGAGAACAGCGATTTCGTTTTCGAAAACGTCCTCGGCTGGGGCTCCGTAGGGTCCGTCGACGCGGAGTTGAGGCATTTTCTGTCCGTTTTCAAGCGCAACCTCATACATTCCGAGCGGGTCGAGGCCTTCGAGGTCTCTGGCTTGGGCCGGTCCGCATCCAAGGGCGTCACCGAGGGCTCGTGTGAAGTCTCCCACTTGGCGGACGTGGATACTGATGTACGGGTCAAACGGGCAGGAGGTGATGGTAAAGGGGTGCCATTGGTTGCTCGACACCTCAGGGACTTGGATGAAGAGCCATTGGCCGGCTTTGTACCTCATGCTCTCCTTACGGAATTGGATCTCCATGGCATCTATTTTGATTGTTAGGTCATCGAGATGTTGGGCAAAAGACCATGGAAGTATTGTCAACATACCGTATGGATGACGGATCACCTTTGTTATTACTGTTTCACGCCGAGATCGAATCTCACGATAGAGCCTTTCGAGGAGGTAAAGACCACCTGCTACTAGCTCCCATCTCCATCCTTCGTATCCGATACAATGTTTCCAGAAATCTTCACCCGCGAAGGGTGAGTATGGTTCTGTAGAGTCGCGAACAAAACAACCCGTAGCGTGAGTGTAGAGGGCTAACATAAAGGGCACGAATAAGTGGTGAGTATACCAGAAGGTCTCAAACGACTGCTGGCGGATCCGGTGATGAGCCGTAGTATATATTAGCATCATGCAAAAGAGCATTACGTGACCTGTAATCCCCCCTGCTTCAGTGAAATGTATTTGAACGGCTGTAACGGGCCGAATGTTGTTCTTCTCGACATTATAAAAGCTATTGCGTGTTAGAGCGATGGATGATTCTTTGAGGCCCTTACTTACTTGACATAATGGGCGGCCACATGGAGAATGGTAAAGATAAGCAGAGCATAGCTGACTTGGCGGTGGAACCATATTGATTCATCGAGCGGTAGCCATCGGATCCTAGGCCTGAGAGTTTTGACAATGTTCCTGCACATGGGCAACAGAATCAGGGTTCCATCGAATGTCAGTACTAAGCCTGCACCTCTGGAGATCCAGACGGAATATTCGAGGGCATTGAGGGCATCCAATTTTGAATTGTTGGCTTGGAAATACCTATGAATTCTCAGCGAGCTAGTCGCAAGATCATATAGACCGGCATACTTACCACCCAAGTGCAAACACCGCAATATGAGAACCCCAGAAGAGTATATAGAACAGGATTTTAGAACCAGTAAACAGAGAACCCCATGTGTATGACATGCTGGCCCCACGCGGAATGAAAAGCAACGTAGTCAATTCCCGCGGGCAAGTCTAAAAAGAACAAGGAAAGGGTAGCTGTGTCATCGACCAGCAATGACTGGCGGTACGAGATGAGAATCGTTTTGTAGCGCCAACGTCTTGTGTGCCTTTCGGAAGTAAAATATGCCTGTGCCTCAAACCAGAGGAGCAATGTTTGCATACGAATGGCTCAGATGTTCCCTGTCTGCAATCCATGCAATCTTGATCTTCTGTATACTGGCTTAGGTATTTTTGTCGAGAGAAACGTAAGTTAAACAACCGGATAGTGGCCGAGCCCCCCAGCAATGATAGCGTAGGAAAGCGATAAACCAGCGTTCCCAGGACGTATATGAATCGGTAGTTTTTCCCTTTTGCCTTGATCCTTCGCGATATCATGTGCTGGCCTTAGGTGATATAGCGAGGAAATGGGCTTCAGCGACAGTAAGTGTTCAGTGGCCGATTAAAGCAACTGAAAGCGAAGCCACACACGATTATTATGATGCTAAACAACAATAGGTTGGTGCCAGGGTACGGCGCAAGTCAATTCAACCATTGTTAGCTTGACAGTTACCAGGCCATAGACAAAAGTGGTTTGAACGTTGAGAGAACTAATGTGGGGTCCAGTGATGGAGATTCGATCGATTATTTTTTTTTTTCTTTTTTTTTTTATTGAACTCTTCTTTTGTTGCCTTGGTTCCGGGGGTGTGGTTTTGGTTGCAGGGAAGAGGGAGGGGGAAAGCCACCGGTCGAGGGGGAAGAGACTAAATATGCACCTTTTGCTATATTTACTCCATCCAGTCACTAGTAGCTACCACTACGACGACTCTTAGGGCATTGAACATCCAGTGACTTCAACGCTCTGTGCACCACTCCTACCTATGTATGTACCTACCTCAAAGCACACCTCAAATACCCCCAGAAACACGCTCTAGGATACCTTCAATCTATCCTATCGTATAACTCGGTGATGTGCCACAGTCTTGAGTCAGAAGTGTCTATTGGGCCCCGTGCGATTCTCATTGAGTTCAGCCTTGCTTCTCGTATTCTTGGCCAGAGGATGAACGGCCAGATATCTATCACAATTAGTTCTGAACCTTGATTAGCAAGTTATGCCACCATCATGTTATTCTTCTCCCACTAGCTTGATGTTCAAAAATAGTAATCAGGAGGGGCCATCGCTATCTTTTCCGTCAAAATTCTTCTGATCTTCTCATATCCTAGTGATAACCATGTGGCTCGAGCATAAGTCGAGAATGATTGGGGAGTAGTGCGTCCTTGGCATCACTGTAGCTAACTTACGATTTTTCTTATACTCATGCCACCAGGTGATTTGCTTCTTTGAGGGTGGAGAACCTGCCACTCATTTTGAGGTTGCCCTATGAGAGGCGCTCTGCAAGCGCGCTTCCCGTCGCACGGCCTAGTAGCAACCCCGTCCATCGCATGAGTTGATCAACTTAGGGTCGCTACCAAATATAGCTCTTTCAGTCGCTTCTCAGCATCGCAGTATTAAAAGAACTAGTCCAAAGTGGCAACCATCTCCGTGCATATTCTGATTTCCACTGACGGTTGGGCCTTGGCGTCAGGAGAGCCCAAGATATCCGAGTCCGAGATGATGCGGACGAGGATCCTGGACTGCTCGGCTCTGCATGATGGACAGCTCGTCACATCTACCCCATAGCTAGTGTGGCCAACTCGGTAGTAAAACATTCATAATTCAAAACTAGTTGGTGATCTAGCGCAGTGGCTGGCGGTGATACAGAAAAGACGGTGAGACCAATGATTATCTGCGCCTCGATTAATCGCCTTGAAATCCTTCGAACTTGGTCTTCTTTTCCCCTTAATCCTCCTGTGTGTTGTATTTGGATTATGAGACCACATTGAATGGGCATGAGTGCCTGTGCAGATATGGCTGTGTAGCATCAGTTACCGCCGAGGCAGAACAGCCATCGGGCATGGAAATACCAGCAGCAACCAGGATACTGTTCCCCGCTTCGTGGGTCTTCACAAAAATCTTCCTGGTCAAAGAGCAATGACCAGGCCCTAATTGTTAGCATGGGGCTTGTGCGGTCAATCAGAATGCGGGAGTGGCACAAGTATCGGCGACTAAATTCTGTTCCCGTAAATCTCCTGCAGGTTGCGCTCCACTGTCACGCACCGTCGCGGCGCTAAGGTGCTGAACACCTTCCATCTCGCCAGTTCCCCCTTCTGATTTGCTAGAGACCATTGCTTTCCGCATAGACGTAGCGCCCAACCAGGGTTTTGAATAGTGAAAGTGCTGGGATTGAACTTGGCTGTCACAACGTCTCTACTTTCTCAACTCCAATCAAGAGCGTCGAGAGCTCTATCCCCGTGAAGAACCCAAGAGGAGAGTACCAAGTATGTCCTCTGAAGCGGCATAATACTTTCAATTGGCTCTTGGTCTTGAGCGGTTCTTGAAACGAATCCGCGTATCACATCGCTGTACGATGGGATTTCATGCGCGCATACGGATCTGTTGAGGGGGCAATCGAGATCATGTGGTGACCCTCTTTAGGCGCCGGGAAGCTATGTATTCCTTCTCAGTCCCCCTCCATTTACCATTCATACCGCTTCCATGGACATGACTCTCTGGACTCCACGAAGGGTCACGCTCGATCCTGCGCGCATTGATGTTTTGTGATGTGATTTATCATTTGATCTGAACTTTATCTACGACTATCACATTCAGATCCGACCTGTTCGCAGAGCAACAATCAACTTTATACGACTTCACTTGCCATGTTCTCACTGGGTCTCCCACTGCACGCGACTTCAATTGATATAATCGATGACGAGGATAGCTGGCCACGCCGACCATAATTCCTTGCTTGTGAGACGTCAGCAATTCTATCGACTCTCAAGTTAAACTCCTTTCGCTGGACGAAAGCGTCGCAGTTCTCACTCTACGTGGCTGCCGAGGAAGATTCGGATTGCCATGGGAAGGCTTATCAAAAACCACTGGGCCCGCTTGATAATCCTCACGGCCGCAGCATGTATGTTGGCTCTTCCTTTTCGTATCGACGCAAGCTAATGCGTTTCACCGATCCACAGATCAAGTAGGCAGTGCCATCGAAGGCTTCATCTGGCCGAAAGTGTTCTGGGATTTCATGACGAAGAACCTCAATGGCGCAGTAAAACCGATCCCGGTGTTACAAATTCTCAACCTGCTTTTAGGACTGCTTGGTCTCGCATGGGAATGGCCTCTGAAATACTTTGCCGGGACGTTACCGCATCGCAGTATCGAATTCCGTCTTATCCTATATCCTCTTAGCGCTCTACTTTCCATGCTCCTATACCAGGGAACTGATCCCGCCATATATTACCTTGTCGGAATAGGTGTATACTTCTGGGCTTATTCCGAAGGCGAGGTTCGTACATTTGCAAGAAGCTTGAATCACAGAGATAGCACGTCTAACAAAGATATAGGTTGTCTGCGCGGTACCCTGGACCTTGCCTAAACGAAATTCCCTCAAAGTATAACGATGCGCTTGAATTACGACCTAATGACGTGAACGACATAATTAATGACTATTTGGGCGGCCACCGGCGTTTACCCCCGGTTCTTCAAGATAAGATATGAGTAGCCAGCAATGGCCTTACCTGGTTTCAGTCCGACCCTCTCTTTCGACCATAATTGATACCACCGATAGTGAGGCACAGAGGAAGACCTTGAACAGAAAAGAAAAAATGGAGGCATTATGAACACGCTCATCAAACCAAATGATCAAAGCCAAGTCCATGGAGCGCGAACTTTAGACCCAAAGCAACCTCCAATTAATTGGGCAGAGTACATACTAAAGCGACGGATAATAGGCTAATAGCCGGATTGGCGACTTCAGTGGGTATAGTATCTTGGCTCATGTACATACATATATACTACCTATATATACTAGTGCTATCTTTAGACATCGAATAAATTCAGAGAAAAATCTTTAGGCAAATGGGTTGACCACGTAGGTCTCGCTGCCAACTTGGAAACTAATCGTCTGAATGGAAGGCGACAACCTCGGTGCCTGGATGCCTCGCCACCCTAACCTAATGGAGAACGTTCTACACGTGACTATAACATCAACAATATGACTGGCCTATCATCGCTCTCCCATACTCTAGCCTGTAGGTACCTACCTTTCCTCCTGCGCTCGACCTTCAATGGAAGAAAATAGAATATCGCACTAACTATTTAACAGCTAATAATGATATAAAGGCTTCCAAATATTTTCTAGATTTGACTTCCTTCAAAGTTGCCTGCGAACTGATACCACATACCACTAATCCCAGCCAAAGCTCCCACAATCCCCTGGAAGCGGAATGTCGCCTCCAGCTTCCACCACCCTCATCAACGAGGATTTCCACATCGAAACAGCCCTCGCCACAGATGACGCTGAAGACGTGCCCGTTAACAAGAAGACCAGCTTCAACGGCAGACTAAACCAATACTTCCACACATCCAAGAATATCCCCAACCCTTCAAGACAAGATACATTATCCAAAAGGAAGTCTGAATCAGAGTCCAACGACCAATCATCCAGCAACGACAATGACTCAAACTCCAAGCGAAGAAAGAAAGCCGTCTCTGCCGCCGTCCTCAACCTCCCCAAACGGATAACCCGTTCTCGCTCCGCATCATCATCATCATCGCCCGCCCCGTCGCCCGCCACGGAGCCAAGTACACCGGGTCGTTCTCGCGCTCGCCGTCAGCCCTCTTCTCGTAAGAGTACACCAGCGTCTTCCCCCGTCTCGCTCCTCCGCGACACCATCCCATCGAACCTCTCCCTTCTCCTGGTAGGCGTCAACCCGGGTATCATGACCGGTGCCACGGGGCACGTCTACGCCCACCCATCGAACCTATATTGGAAGCTCCTGCATTGGTCTGGGATCACGACGATTCGCCACCCGCCCTCTGATACCTACCGGCTACCGGAATTATATAACATCGGAAACACCAACATTGTAGAGCGTCCGACCCGCGACGCCAGCATGCTCAGCAAGGCGGAGATGGACGCCGGCGTGCCGGTGCTAGAAGAGAAAGTAGCCAAGCAACGGCCAGAGGCCGTTTGTCTCGTTGGAAAGAGTATCTGGGAGGCTGTATGGCGGGTACGTAAGGGTCGAGCGATCCGGAAGGAAGAATTCCGCTACGGATGGCAAGACGAGTCGGAGAACATGGGTCGGGGTGAGGGGTGGAATGGGGCGCCGGTGTTTGTTGCTACCACTACTAGTGGACTGGCAGCCGGGATGAGCATGGCTGAGAAACAGGCTGTATGGAACGAATTGGGGAAATGGGTGAAGAGTCGACGAGAAGCCAAGAATACCCGTCCAATGTAACTATATACAAGGATCTAAGTACGTATTATGCAATTACATGAACAATACCACCTACGTGCTTTAGTCTCATGTACGATGCTACAACGAGGAAACCCCAAGGATAATCAAACACAAATACGATCCACTCAGTGGAGGGTTATTTCATTGATGCCATGATTTATGCAAACATAATCCCATCCATCCCATCTTAAGATACAATAAAATTTCAAAAAAACACCCCAATAACAACCCAATCCATGGCTCATAAAAACATGCTTAGCTCCGCTAAATTAAGAAATTACCGGCCAATGCCAACGGGGCCGTTAGCAACATTGGTATCATCCTGGCGTTCCCTCGTCTAAGAGTTAAAAGTTAGTATCATCCATGGAGAATCTCAGTGAGGGGCGCGGGGGGAAGAACATACCACAGAGGACTGGTATTCACCGTTCTCTAGAATCTTCTTGATGCACTCATCCTCGTTCGATGTGCCGAACTCGGTGTCCAGAATACCCTTGCTAGCGTTGTCCATGATGCCTTGAGCACCGTGTCTAGTAGACGGATGTTAGTATGCAATTGTTCTGGGGAAGAGGGGCGAGAAGGTAGATGGGAGGGACCTACTTGTGAGTGACAAAGATCTTAAAGCCGTTTACCACATCGGCCAGTGGGATTGAGCGGTCCTTGCGCCAGTTGTTGAGAATCTGGATGTCGTCAACGAAGACGATGAAGTCCTCGGAAGCTCCCTTGTAGAAGACCTTGGCGGTAGGTTCGTTGGCACGAGGCATCTTGGTGTACTTGGAGGATTGGTTTGTAGTAAGGGGAAGTAATTGATGCTTCAGCTTTCGGTTTGGAGGCAAAAAGAGGGAGGAGTGAAAGTTGGAAAGCAGTGGGAGGTCAATGAGCTGTCGTGGGAGATGAGGTAGTATATGATGACGTCACTCGGTGGTTCCGCGGGATAGAAAGTTCAAGGTGTCAATGGCTGTCACGTATGAGAAGGATCTCGAGATAAGTAGAGTAGAGTGATAAGAGTAGGATAAAATTCTTTGAAAATGAACCTGCTATTCTATGCCACTCTTGAGAGGGTTGGTACGGTCTCTAAATAAGGTCGTGTGCTACAGATTTGACGGTTGATGAGCAACCCCTCCGACGTCATACCCCGTGAGACGATATGAAATGACTTACGATAGGCTCCGCTTTTTCTTGCCCCGACGACAAAGCAACCTGCATATTTCTCACTTAGTATGGCGATGATGCACTCAACGAATGCTCGGTGGGGAGATGTTCCTACTATCTGATACCAATTGCCTCGCCAACCACCGCATTCCTCAGTCCACTCTCTTCCCCCCACTGTCTCAGCGAATCGATACGAAACAAATAGATACCTTCTCTTCCGACATAGAAGCACTTGGACCCTCAACCCCTGACGCAATAGCGCAGATTCTCTCCATCCGCATTGCATCATTATCCCCCACTAACACTAATGCGTAAGCCTGGGCTCCTCTTTGGTCGCCTTAATGACATGGAATTAAACATGATTCGGATTGATGTTTTCAATGAAGGACTCTCGGCGCGCTCACAACTTCCGTCTCCCTTGCCTGTCTGCTGGTGGTTAAGGCCGCAAGATGACCTTGGGTGATGCCTTAGCCTTAATGTCTTACTGCGTTTTATGGTTCCCGTGCTGGATTTGGGAAAACTGTCGACGTGCTTCTCATCGTCAAACCCCCATTTGGCGCGGAAAGCTTCGTCTTTGTCACTATCGTTGGACCATTTCCGCTGGGTAATCTCCCTGGTAGAGTAAGGTTTCTCAACGACCGACTGGCTTCGAGGAAGGTTCACGGAACTTGAACGTCTGTAGGCCCCCGGACGGACAGTAAAGCGCCTCATAATTGTACTGGGCCGAAAGAGAATGTCGCCTTTTGCTAGGCTCATGCCAGGGTATGGGAGGCATTCCCGCGTGTACACTGAAGAGATAACTCTTTCCAGTCTTATTCGGTCTTGTCTTCGAGTTGTCAGTATTATTGGTGACTCTGGAAGCGATAATTTTGGTCGTTCGAACTCGCCATCTATATGACGGGTAATCTGTCCTTGCTTGTGTGGGTAGTGCGTTCTCTTGATCACTACATGCTGCAGGTCGGACTCCACGCGCGAAATTGCTACCGAGTGGACAGAGGCCGTACGAGAGAATGAAGGCTCGGAACTCAACACTTGATCCAGAGGGGCCAAGTCCAAGGTCAAGAAGGAATATCCTCGCAGCTCCGAGGACACCGGCCTTTGCATATCAGCCGATATTGCGGCCGACTTGAGAAACTCCGTTTTCCACTGTTTTTCTTCGTACGCGGATGAGGCGCTCAAAACAAGCTCATATTTGTTATTTTGATATTGAAAAACCAATTTCCATGAGAAAAAGCACCCATGGCAGCAGAGGCCTATTCTGCGACTTAGCATAGGGCGGAGAGGGAAAAGGGAAAGAAGAGAGCATTCTTACCCTTTCCATTCCTCAGGGTATCGATCTTCGCATCGCAGACATACAAACACGCGACCACCCCTAAGCTGCGATCGTCATTGTTGATTTTGGCTAGCAAAAAGTGGCTCTTGAACAAGACACAGACCATATAGTCACCGGCAAGGCACGTCGAAGACTGATATGTGGCATGGAGCACTCCACAAAGGGTCATGGGTCCCAATTGTTTGTAAATGTGATGAAGAGCAACCTAGAATCTGATCAAATCCCGCTCGTACGCAAGCTACTAGATTCATATCAGTCCAGTTACTTACCAGCCTGGGGAGCCTTAGCATCTCTTGTAATAATAGGGTCTTCTGAACCATCCCTTTGTTGACCGGATTACCAGGTGCGTTGTTGATTTGATTGATCATCGTACGAACGCTCTCCAATGCCTGGTGAATCCCGTCATGGGCAGTCGGGTCATCCTGGATATGGGTCCACTTTAGTAACTCTTGGAGCAGTAATGGATACTTGCAAAGGCGTTGGATCGGCTGAGGTTCCATCAGCATTTAGATGCACATCCTTTTGAGCTGTTAATTCTAACCTTTATGAGGAGGTCATGCAACAGCATTGATTTGTTATGTTCGAGGGCCTGGTACTCAATCGACGCTACCGACTTTGACAAGGCTTCAATACCATTCTCCAAAACCGACCAGTTCGGCACTGATCGACGTAGAATATCCACATCCTCCGTTAGCTGCTCGTAGTTGCTACAGAAATTCATATATGCTGTGAAGGACTTTGGCTGCAGAACCAGGTATCAGCACTGCCAATCAGGCAAGCTCCGGCAACGTACTAGTTTCCCAATCTCAACCGCTACTTCCAGTGCTTCATCCGCTTCTGCTGCAAGTGCTTTAAAGCGCGAAATTACAGATTTCTTAAAATGACATGTTCTCATAGATCTATTCCGAAGTGCTCTCGGGCTTAGATCGGTAGGATTGAAGCGCCCATGTACGCCATGAGGTACCAATCTGTCATATTCTTCTGCAGCAAGGCTAGACATCGGTGTCACCTTGCGGATCCGTGCCAGAAGGTCTTCGTGTAGTTCTCGAATTTGGTGGAGGTTGTGGTAGATCTCCGGTCTTGTGGAGAAAAGGAAAAGCACCTAGGATGATCAACCAGTCAGATTCGAAGCGAACTCTTTGAAGCCAATGCAAGCTATACATTGATAAGAGCTTTCAACCCAAATACATAGTCAGATTCAGTGGTAATAATCTCTCGAAGAACTTTCCGTCGCTTAACAGCCCGGTTTTGTGCTTCTTCGTCGATCGTAAAGCTCAATGCTGGTCTTAGGCTCTCTATCGACCCACGTAGCTCTGAGCCGACACTCCGATTCGTACTCTGGGTGGTTCCCCTCGATCTCGCTACACTTTGACTGGCAACGCTCAAGGTACTCGTCTTGATAGTCTCCAGGTTGGATGAGTGACCGGAGAGACATTCCCACTGTAGATCCTGTCCTCCGCAGGGCAATGCATTAGTATTATCACAGCGTGCCTGCGTATTATCCGACCAGCCCTCCACGTATCTTAGACGCTGGCAGGGGTGGTAGCTCTTTTTTGCCCTAAAGCTGTTCACCCAACGTCTGAACGATAGGAAGCTTGGGATATGCTCTTCTGACGCATGAGAATCAATTAAATTCCTATGTTCTACCTTTAATTCGAAGCCTCCCATGACCAGGTGGCGCTTTTCAGCCACCTCTTCTTTGAGCCGTTGCATAGTGATGGATAGAATGACGATTATTCATAGAATGGGACAGCCCACGGTGGGGAAGAACACATATCATCCCTTCAATAAGAATACATGAAGCTCGTGGGGCAGAAGAACGTAAGGTGCATGCTATAAAAGGAAGCCATGCCCCATAGCACAGTAAGACTAAACAGACCAAGACGGAAGGAGGATAAACTTCACCTTCCTACAGAACCTACATACGACTAATTGGGAACAGCGCAAGCATGGGTAGGTACGACCTACTTCAATGTCAAATGAAATGTACATGTAACAAGCTTGGTATCAAAATTGACTAGACCTGCATAACACATAATCTGAATATATCCACCAAAGTCAAATTATTCCTATGTAAAATAGTTCAAATCGATTGATGTCTGCTTCTCATTGCAGCCGTATAAATAAGCAACGTGAGAGGGTCTTTAAAAGGTCATGCGCCAAGATTGCCCCAGATTTTCCAGAACAAAGACCCACCAAGCTATCACCACCACCTTATTACCACTGTCACAGACAACTCTTCTTAGCTTTCTATCCCAACAGCTGCAGCGATGTCTGGCTTCTCTCTGATTTTATCTTAGGATGGGAATACATATGGACGACAATATTCATGCTCCAACAGTGGCCTCCGGTCCTACAACGACCGGAGGGTCTGAACGCGATCCGGCCAAGCTCTCCATGGTCGAATTGATGCAGGAAAAGGAACGTATTGAGGAGGAGCTTTCGGCGTTAAGCAGTGTTCTTACTTCTGTGAGTGGACAGATGGCTACTACCCTCAAGTACATATCTAATCATTTGGGTCTTTCGCAGCATGGAGTTAACATGAATTCATCGCTGACTACCTTCGACGACTTCCCACGAGCCGATATCGATGTTGCCCAGAGTAAGAACATTTCTCCTTTATCCAAACTGTCGCTAAGTCTAAGGCAGTCCGCACAATACGCGCGAAAATCATTCGACTCCGCTATGACCACAAAGAGGTCATGAAATATCTCGAGAAGGGTATTCACGATCATTTTTCGAATCTCCATCACGCGCAAGGCGGTACATCTTCTGTCAGTAATACAAATGGGTCTAGTGGAACACAATCCAGTTTGACTGGCAATTCTTCGTCGGATGCCACGATGCTTGGGCCACCATTCGCGAGAGTAAACAGTGTCGCAGCGGCAAGTCCTGCGGATCAGGCTGGCCTGAAAGCGGGAGACAAGATACGCAGCTTTGGGGCCATTAATTGGATTAATCATGAGCGTCTTTCGAAGGTGGCCGAAATGGTTCAACAAAATGAAGGGGTAAGCCTTTACTCCTTTGCTCTTCGTTTCACTTGTACCTGGGGGCAGTTTGTCGCTTTAGGCAAAGGACCAGTTTTACGAATGACTGACTGACTGACTTTCATTTCAGCGTACTTTAATCGTCAAAGTTCTCCGTCAAGATGGGGTTAATGCCACAGAAATGGACTTGGAGCTTGTGCCGCGACGGGATTGGGGTGGTCGTGGTTTATTGGGCTGTCATCTCGTTCCTTTGTGATTTGAAGACAAGGCCTTTGTATTTGACGAGGCATACGAATAGTTTTTAATGACTAGAGTTATTTAATGGGACAAGCAAGAAGATGTCACAAAGGAGCTACTAATTAGGATCACTGATGATGGTCTGAAAACATTTACGGAAAACATCATGGTAGCTTTTTCCCCCATCAACTCCGTACATCATATCAGTATATTTGTTTTGGTACCTAAAGTAATCGATAGCCATGCAGTTTGCCGCAATCCTGCGGGGCATGTGTGCCTGAGGCTGAGACACGTGACGTAAAACTTGGTGACCGACTCAGGGCAAAAATTCCATCACCAGATTCGCCTTTCACTTTGTTCCCTCCCTGTGCTAAAAACCCTATCTTCACCGTACACACCGCGTCCCTTCATCTATCATCAGTCGCAACCGTTTGTCGACTTTTGACACGCATCATCTTCTTCCGGGACCTTATCGTTTTTGAGACCTTTTTTCACATTTTCTTCTCACATAAACATCACCATGGCTACTCCCCCACCAACCTTTAAGCTTGTCCTTGTCGGTGACGGTGGTACTGGAAAGGCAAGTTGGATTCATTTTCTTTTTCATTAAAGAGAGTCTTTATATTTCTAGTCTATATCTCATGGTCGCTATCTTCCGGCATAGAAGGCGTCTCTATCCCCACTCTTTATCCTGCCCTCTGCGCCGCCCTCCTCAGATTTCTCAACCCGATAGTGAGACGTTATCACTAACATTTTTTCCTTACAGACCACCTTCGTCAAGCGCCACCTTACTGGCGAGTTCGAGAAGAAGTATATCGCAACTCTCGGTGTCGAAGTGCACCCTCTCACTTTCAGCACCGTATGCCCCGCCCGGGACCCCGCTTTGGGTTATACCGCCATCCTATATTCAGGCGACTAACGATTGTGGTAGAACCTGGGAACCATCCAGTTCGACGTGTGGGATACTGCCGGTCAGGAGAAGTTCGGTGGTCTGAGAGATGGATACTATATCAACGGCCAGTGCGGTATCATCATGTTCGATGTTACCTCCCGTATCACCTACAAGAACGTCCCCAACTGGCACCGTAAGTTCTTTCGTCACCTCCACCGCATGTGAATCAGTAGGTAACCCAACTTCTAGGTGACCTCGTCCGTGTCTGCGAGGGTATCCCCATCGTGCTGTGCGGCAACAAGGTCGATGTTAAGGAGCGTAAGGTGAAGGCCAAGACCATCACCTTCCACCGCAAGAAGAACCTCCAGTACTACGATATCTCCGCGAAGTCGAACTACAACTTCGAGAAGCCCTTCCTCTGGCTTGCCCGGAAGCTGGTCGGCAACCCCCAGCTGGTAAGTTATCTTTCCGTGGTCCACTGTTGTCGCCTGCTAAGATAGCATTTAGGAATTTGTTGCTGCCCCTGCTCTTGCTCCTCCCGAGGTCACGGTCGACCAGGAAGTTCTCAAGCAGTACCAGGCGGAGATGGACGCTGCCGCCCAAATGCCTTTGCCCGACGAGGAGGATGCCGACCTGTAAGCGTGAATTAAATGGATGGATGGGGCTGGACAACCGTTATGGCTGTGGTCCCTCCCAACTTATTGGGTTCGTTATGCAAGGTCTCGAATTACGATACAACGATAGCGGTCGGAGGATGGGCCTGAGGGTGACGGGGGATGATTATGCGTTTTCCATATAACTACTAGTAGTCTAGACTCTCCACAAAGTTCTTGATTTTTTTTTTGAAACGATAACACTGTTGACAGCACAAAAGAACCACAACATGCTCTGTGATTGTTGGCTATTTTAGCATAGCCCATTGAAAAACAAACAAAAGCATCGTCATTTATTTCACGAGAAAGACAAAACAGAGGAGACAGGGAATACACTTAGACTCAACTTATATATAGAGATAGATTGGGGGTGGAGCAGACATCATCAGCTATGCCATGAACTGTAGTAATTATGATCCATAACACTATACATGATGTCAATAGTTCTGGTCTGTGTCAGAAAGTGTTGGCTAGTGAATAGAATGTGGGGTATCTACAGTGTATGTTTCATTTTGCCTAGTTGGGAAGACTGTCAAGGTAACGAGACTCGAGAATTCACCTACCACGAATACTATCTAGTGGTGTATACATATACACACCTTCACCGGTAGATGTTCTTTTAGTGCAGGGATTTCAGATATAACTTCCAGAAAAGAATCTCTGATAGACGGTTCTATACAATCACACAGTAAATTTGGGTTATGAATACTCCATATATAGATACGACTATATATGGATCTCTCAAATGTAATATATCAGAGTAAAAAAGTAAATAAATCCTCTGAAACGGTACCAGGAATATATACATATATAAAGGAATGAGCGATATTAATAGTTTAAGGCTGACAAAGGTTTTCAATATGGTGTGTATGTGCAAGTGTATGCGATAATGTGATAGATCCAGAGGAGGGGGAGAGTGCAGGGGGAAAAGAAAATAAAGAAAAAAATCTCGAGCTGAGTTGATTGCCACGAATAATGTAAACTACACCTTCTACGGATGAACAGGCACCTACACCAGTCAACATTGCAGGCAGCAGCTTCTTAATATTCATTCACTATTATATCCTCTTGTGTTTCTAGCCTGTTCCGGGGTATTTGCCCGTCCCCTTTCCTTTCCTTTCCTCCTTTTTTTTTATTTTTGTAATTTTTCTATTTTTTTCTCTTACGCCCTGTTCCGTCAGAATTAACATCCACTTTCCGCTGCCAAGCGCGATCGTCAATCTACACATCATCTTCTCCAGCGATCACTAATCCCACATCTTACATTCTTCAGTTTTTAATGTCGCACCTCAAGTTAGCTCATGTGCATCGCAGAACTGTGTATTATCCCTGATCTCGAAGCCCGAACGCCTTTGTGTGGAGGTGGCAGCTTTGGGCGCTAAGCTCACAAGCACATTCTCAACTTGGATTTATCTATCCATCATGGCTTCCCCAACTGACGCGTCTATAGAAGATCTCCTGGAAGATCTTCAGTTAAACCATGTTATTCTGCAAAGCTTAGAAGAGCAACGACCACATGCCGTTGCTGAAAAGCAAGAGATTTTAGATGCTATCAAAACATTAGAAACGCGACTGGCAGAACTACGCGGTACTGCCACAAAGAGCCCGCCACATAGTCACTTTGCTCCCCACCAGGGTCCGGAAAACTCATTTTTGTATCGAGCCCAGTTGGATGGAAGCTCTCGTTCTAGTCCGGTAAACTCTCCCTGGGGTTTACGACAGGATCAGTCGACCATGTCTCCCCCGTCGCAGCCATTTCAGTCGGCGAGGAAGCTGGCGGAGTCATCTCAACCTTTAGGGCCGTTGACCATTCGAAAGCGTGGGCGAGAAGAAGACGATGAACGTAATCACGCTCTTGATGATGGTACCGAAACAGACTGGACTGATGATCTGGAGTTACCCTCAAAGCGGGTCGCAACAAAGATACCTTCCTCTAGCCCGATTTCATTGCCTGTGCGTAGTCTTCAGGGGCAGAAGCAGGATGATGGCTTTGACGACAGCATGGATGAACTTCGAAAAGTGCTGGGCTTGGACAGTAATGATATCCTCGAGCTCCAAGACGAACAGCGAAAAGCTGAACAGTGGCTCGAGAAGCGCAAGGAACAGGAACGCCTCGACGAGGAGTATGCTCGTAGACTGGAAGGCTTGCAAGAGTCGCCTCGACCAGCTTCCGCCAGAAGCACTTCGTCCACTCACTACTCTGGGTTTTCTTTGCCCTCCCCCGCTCTTATGACTAGAAATGGCACACCATTTCCCAATGTCAATCGATCAATACCTGGGGCCATACAGCCCACAGATATTTATCGTTCACCATTCGTACCGCCTCCGTTGCCTGAGACAAACCGGCCGGGGCATCAGCCCCTCCAACCGACCATCACACCTGACAGCGATGATAGTGATATTGCCGAGATCTCAGCCCATGATTTCGAGCTTCTCATCGGTCCGTCCTCCAAGCGTCCTTTCGTGTCGCAGCATTCCATCGGCGGTTCGCATTACCCATTGCAAGACAGCTTTCTGCAACAGCGACCTTACTCCAATATGTACCCTTATCTAGAGTCAATGCCCGGTCCGAGTGGCATCGGTGGACCTGGTCCCTCATACGGCCCACATGTATTGCAGAATACTATGGCAAGGCTCAGTGCTGGGAAGGAACTGCTTGAACATGCGGGGAAGTCCATCTTCGGGAAATATCCTAATCCCTTCTCACCCTACGATAGCTCGGTTCCTCTTTATCCAGGTCCCACCGGCTACGACATGAACAAGTTGCCGGAGTGGATGAGTGATTACTACGGAGCTGATCCTAAAAAGGTTAATGAAGAGATCAAACAACTTCTGGAGACTATTAGGCCCGATTCGGATATTTCTACCGAAAACCGTGAGGGGACTCCTGAGGCTCTCAAATTCACGTTGTTGGAGCACCAGAAGCTTGGACTGGCATGGATGAAATCGATGGAGGAGCAGGAGCAAAAAGGTGGTATACTCGCTGATGATATGGGCCTGGGCAAGACAATTCAAGCCATTGCTCTCATGGTATCCCGGCCCTCTACGGATGAGGAGCGAAAACCGACTTTGATCATTGCCCCCGTTGCGCTGATGCAGCAGTGGAAGCGAGAGATCGGAAGAATTTTGAAGCCTGGCCGTTACCAACTCTCGGTCTATGTTTTGCACGGCGAAAAGCGAGCCGTGAGCTTTAGGGACCTGAAGAACTATGACGTGGTTCTCACTACCTTTGGAACGTTGTCTTCCGAACTCAAGCGGCGGGAAAAATACGATGAGTTACAGTCATCTGATGCGAGCGAACAAACCCTGAGGGAAATTGCCAAATCTTTACCGTGTCTTGGACCGTCCAGCAAGTGGTATCGTGTAATCATTGATGAAGCACAGTGTATCAAGAACCGTAACACAAAGGCTGCCCTCGCCTGTTGTCGCCTTAATGCCACCTATCGCTGGTGTATGAGCGGAACTCCCATGATGAACAATGTCGAAGAGTTGCACTCACTCTTGAGATTTCTCCGCATCAAGCCTTACAGCAATTTGGAGCGGTTCAATCACGACTTCACACGGCCCCTCAAGGGGTCCAGTGTTAGTGCACAGCGCAAAGCAATGAGACAACTTCAGGTACTTCTGAAGGCGGTACTCTTGCGGCGAACTAAAGACTCCAAGATTGATGGGAAACCAATTCTACAACTCCCACAACGGATCTCAGAAAAAGTGCACTCTGTGTTCAGTGAAGATGAATTAGAGTTATACAATTCGCTCGAGGCTCGAACTCAACTCCAGTTCAACAGGTACCTCGAGGCTGGAACCGTGGGGCGAAACTACTCCAATATTCTAGTCTTACTCCTTCGGCTGCGACAGGCGTGTTGCCATCCCCATTTAATTACCGACTTTAGCGTCAAACTCAATGCGAACACGGACGATTTAGATCTGATTGCGAACGCGAAAGAGTTCGATCAGGATGTTGTGATCCGCTTGAGAAGCAACAATGATGATCTCGAATGTCCCATCTGCATGGATGCCGTTGAAAACCCAATCATCTTCTTCCCTTGCGGGCATAGCACCTGTGCAGAATGCTTCTCAAGGATTTCCGACCCGTCATTGGCTCTGAGGCAGGGTCACGACGGTGCCGTGGAAGTGAAGTGTCCTAACTGCCGTGGCAAAGTGGACCCGAAGAAGATTACCGATCATGTGTCGTTTAAAAAGGTCCATGACCCTGACCACTCCCAGGACCTAGTTGAAGAAGAGCCCGCCGAGCCTGCAGAGGAGCAAGACGAGAGTGATGATAGCGATGACGACGACAGTCTGACTCGATTTATTGTCAATGATGAGGAGGATAATCACAGCTCTCCCAAGAAGTCCAGGCGTAAGGGGAAAGGTAAAATGGCCAAGGCTAAGAAAACACTTGCTGAACTGAAGAAAGAAGCCTCGAAAAATCAGAAATCGAAACGCAAGTACCTCCGACGACTGGAGAAGACTTGGGTGTCGAGCGCTAAAATTGAAAAGACCATGGAGATTCTGCGGGGTATCCAGGGGGGCGAGGAGAAGACAATCATTTTCAGTCAGTTCACGTCTTTGCTTGACTTGCTCGAAGTTCCGATTGTGCGTCAGGGCTGGGGTTATCGGCGGTATGATGGTAGCATGAAGCCAGGAGACCGAAACTCCGCAGTGCTGGATTTCACCGATAACCCCGATTGCAGGATTATGCTGGTCTCGTTGAAAGCGGGTAACTCTGGCTTGAACCTCATTGCCGCCTCACAGGTTATTATCTTCGATCCATTCTGGAATCCATACATCGAAGAACAAGCAATCGACCGCGCGCATCGGATTGGACAGGTGCGAGAGGTACACATTCATCGGATTCTCGTGCAGAACACCGTTGAAGACCGCATCCTTGAACTTCAGGATAAGAAACGAGAGCTAATTGAAGGAGCTTTGGACGAGAAAGCCTCCAAGAATATCTCTAGACTGGGAACCCGAGAGCTGGCTTACTTATTTGTAGGTGTTTCCAATCCGTTCCTTCGTTTTGACCGTGTCGCTCAATGCTAACTTCATACCTAGGGAGTTCACTAGGGGTGGTTTTATATTTTATCTCATCAGCATGGCGTTGGCGGATTTCTGAGTTAAACATTGAATTGGATTTGTATCCTCTAGAAGATACCCAAGATCTATTCGCCCTGTATTTCCTCTCACTTGGGTGAGATTGTGCTATGTCTTGCCATAGACTGTTGTGTTATCAAACCAAAATCACTTTTTACTCAAGTCCATCGAATCTACTAAGAGGGGCGATATGTTTTTCTCGGCGAATTTCTGAGCTAATCACATCGAACCGAGATGGTCGTTTGTGGTGAGATTGAGATTCGATTTCTTCTCTTTTCACCTGTTTTTTGGTCTTCCCCCCCTTTATTGGAAATGTGCACTTATTTATTTTATTATCACACCAACACGGTGTTAATTAATTCCTCTGTATTGGTGGGAAGACAGAAATTAGAATGAAATGAAAGAGAAAAAAAAGCAAAACAAAACAAAAAACAAAAAGCCTGACTACAATTGACTCCCGTATGACATGAGCACGCGAGCAGCTCGTTTGCAATTATAATATGGGACAGAGTACTCCGTACATAACTAGTACATACCACTAGTGCTGTACATAGTTACATAATCTCAGTGATGCAGTGGTTCGGGCTGCTTACCGCAATAGGCAATGCTGATCTTCATCAAGATCATTTGTTTCTCTAGAATCATCGATCTGGTTCTTGTTGGGGGCTCAACCTCCCAGCCATAAATTTAATCAGTAGTCATCTTTCTTTGTAGGGTTCCAGCCCCTCTGTTTCGCGTTGGTCTTTTCTCATCCTAATTGCGGGGCTTTTGTGTATGTAACCATGTGGACAGAGTCGAGATTCTCCATCAGTATATTCTCTCGGCGCAATATCATTTACGGCTTGATCCTCGACATTGGCCAGCACGGGAGAAATTTGTAGATCCAGGGCTTGTAAGGAGAACTCAAAAATTGTATTGCTCCAGCTATGCAAGCATAATGCATTGGAAATGGTTTAATAGAAACCAGAAATCACAGGAGTGAGAGCCAGGAAAAGGGCTGGTAAAGCCTCGGTCCGCATGACAAGACATGAATTCCGCGACCGCCCTCCATTCACATGCCCCGAACACTCCGGGGAAGCTTGACGTCCCTGGTTTTTAATTCCCCAGACTCGTTCTATTTAAATCTTCTCTCTCCTCTCTTCCCTGGGACACACAACTATTCAACTATCAACTAGCTCTCACCCACCCACTACTATATACGTTCTCTCACTACTGTGTTATCACAAAACCGTAACCATGTCTCTCAAGAACGGTTCGTCACTCTCCTGGCCAACTTTTACCCACTGGCCAAATATTCTAAATTTTAGTAAGTCGATCGCTAACGATATCTATTATCTAGACGCTTTCCCCTCCTCCGCTGCTTTCGACGCGATCAACGCCGCTCTCCAGAGCGATGCTGCCGAGCGCAAGGACGCTGTCTCCAAGGCCAAGGCCATCGTCTCTTTCAACCTGAAGAACGCGAAGGGCGAGGAAGATAGCTGGTACCTCGACCTCAAGAACGAGGGTGTTGTGGGCAAGGGTGCTGCTCCTCAGGGTGCCAAGGCTGATGGTTAGTGTCGCACCGGCGTCTTTCCTTTGTTCTGGTGATAAAGAAGCTAACTGAATCGCGTCGTCGAATAACAGTGACTCTGTCCCTCTCCGACTCTGACTTCGCTTCCCTGGTTAGCGGCAAGGCCAACGCCCAGAGACTCTTCATGGGAGGCAAGCTCAAGATCAAGGGTAACATCATGAAGGCGACCAAGATGGAGCCCGTCCTCAAGAAGGCCCAGGGCAAGGCCAAGCTATAGATACCCAGTTGCGTTGTGTAGTATTTCGGTTAAATGTATATTTTTGTTCGTCTGATGAACCTTTTTTTTCCCTCGGTTTTTCTTTTCATTTACGTAGGGCAAGAAGCCACTCTAAAAGCTTACACCCTCGCTTTAGCTACAGGGAATACTTAGTATGAGACATGACTTCATTGCAGATCACTTTCATTTCCTGTACTGTAGGCATGGTGTGTAAAAACAATAATGTATAGGTAGACCTTTTTTGGGTATTAAATATTTAGGATACTACAGAAATAAATAAATAGCTCCTTGACATGTATGTATGCTTTATCTTGTGATTGTCGTTGCCACCGACAAGAAATCACGTAGATGTTAATATGGCATACCCGGAATATATTCTACTACGAATATCCGGTTGACATCATGATACGTGACATCAAAACAGTAACTTGAGAAAACCACTACTACCATTAGACACCCTGTAGAGATAATTTTAATGTGTGAATATATATACTCATATTTTATTTCCCCAGTGTTAGATGCGAAGGGTGATATGATTGTGTGCATACATACCCAGATGTGTACATAGTTAGCAAGTATGTAACACCCATGGTAAGCAATACAGGGTTGTCTGTTTATGTAGTGAATAATGGTACTAATCCACATGAGAGACCCCCCCCCAAAAGATCACCCCTCCTTCAAGTGCAGCTGTCACATACGAAGCATCGAAATCTGCCATTAATATCGACTGTTTATTTATTTCCTTGCATGATATTGCATTCTCTCGGGTGTTTTGCCATACTATTAGAGGTGGCCTGTCAACCTGCCAAGAGGGTCGCCTTGCATTCTCACGTGACTGTATTTTTTTTCCATGGGCGACTTTCCCCGTCAAAAAAAGTCGCGAGCCTCTTGTGAAGGCAAACTGAAACGAAGCTCGTTCGGAGCCACGACTATCCCAATCCAAGGCAGAGCATATCAAAAGCAAGGCATCTGCCCTTTTGATATCCTAGAGAGCGCTGTATTTATACCGCTCTGCCTTCTCATCCCTCCTCACCCTAACTCCCGTCTCGTTGCCTCGCGCACGTCGCGATCGATCTCCGAAGCACCTACCCAGCGCGCCAGCGTCCCGGCCTTATCCATCTCACTGAATCCGGGAAGAGACGTGACAGTTACTGGAATAATATTCAGTGACCTAGAAAACGACGATAGAGAGGTCCTGTCATTTACGGTTTCCGGATCGTCTCTCGCATACTTACTCTCCCGTCTCTCGGACTCGTGCGCCGGTCGCTTCGATAAATCGTCGTGACAATCGGCGCTGGATCCCTCAGTTGGAACCAAGAGTAAAGCACTAGCTGCCCGGAAGAAGACCAACACGATCAAACCGCCCACATTGTGGATGAGAAATCCGAGTGAAGGGGCTTGAACACAGGTCTAGGAAGGGGGCGAAGTCGACTATTATTTGTTTGTCCGAGGCATTTCAAGCCTAGACAGGGGGACTATTAATACAATAGATGTCGAAAAGATCGGCCCAGGGCCCTCAGGGGGACAAGGATTCCAACTTGTTTGATTTCAATATGAACAGCACACCAGATGAAAAGCCGCAGCGGGCAACCGCTGCGCAGATGGCGCAGAGAAAGTAAGTGGATATAGACCTACGTTTGCGATCTGTCCCATATTGTTGGCCTTTACCTGCAGCCTGCCATATCTCAAAGTGATTAATTGTGTCCTATCTTTGTTTCATTGTGCCACTTTGTCCTACTCAGCAATCTTATTCAACATACCCTTGTCATTGTAAATCGCATTGTGCTCGAACTCATCCGTCCTCGGCCCTTCAATATGCGTATATGATGACTTCCTTGCATATATATCTAGCCACTATATTGGATCTCTAACATATTTGGATAGGATTAAGGACGTTCGGAGGCGAACTCGTCCCAACACAGCTGCCCCCAGTGCAACAGCGTCTTTTGGCGGCCCTTTCAATTCTCTTGACCCCAATGCTGTCTCTACACCGTCTGCGCCCCAACCAATCTCAAATGGGTTTTCATTTGGCCAGTCACAGAGCTTCCCCGGTGCCAGTTCAAATCCTAGTCAACCGACCCAAAACGGATCGACACCGTTCTCTTTCGGTTCCGGTGGAAGTAGCTCGTCTTCATTCAATTTTTCTTCATCGTTTGGTGGATCAGGATCGACATCAAGTAATCCTTTTGCTAGCATGACTACTGGTTCCACCAACCAGTCGTCCGATGGAGGCAGTTTCTCTGGCTTCAAGGGAAACATGTTCAATGTTCCCCCAGCTGGTAGTTCGGCCCCAGCCCAGCAACCTTTGCCCTCGGGAGGGCTTTTTGGAACAGGATCGCAACAAAACAACACTACTGGAGGCTTATTTGGCAGCAGTACGACCAGTGGATCCTCTGGGCAACCTGCAACGACAGCTCCCGCTACCACAGGCAGTATCTTCGGA
Organism: Aspergillus pseudonomiae; assembly: GCF_009193645.1. Lineage (NCBI taxonomy): Eukaryota > Fungi > Ascomycota > Eurotiomycetes > Eurotiales > Aspergillaceae > Aspergillus > Aspergillus pseudonomiae. The sequence goes on from NW_022475994.1 coordinate 78,749, forward strand.
CAGAACAGTGCTTCCAGCAATGCTCCGTCAACAAACATCTTCGGCCAATCTGCCTCGAATAAGCCCTCCCCATTCGGACAGTCCAGTGCCTTTGGCGAGTCTATGCAGACATCTCCTGATGCAAAGAACAACGGTGCGCAGTCAAAGCCGCCTATTTTTGGCGGTGGTGCCTCTCAGTCTGGCTTCGGAACCTCCACGAACTTCGCTAGCTCTGGGGCTGGTTCCTTGTTCGGTGGCTCCACATCAAAACCCGCCGAGACACCCAAGCCTCTTTTTGGTGCTAAGCCCACGGAGCAGTCAACTCCATCGACCTCGCTCTTTGGCGCGACTACTCAACCTGGTTCTACTCCTGCTCCCGCTTCATCTACCCCCGCGGCCTCGAGCACCACCGCCGCTCCATCACCGTCTATCTTCGGAGCTTCATCGTCTGCTAAACCCACCTCATCATTCCAGAATCCATTCCAGTCCACAAACCTGTTTGGCACACCCGCTTCATCAACCGCAGCACCGGCCTCGGAGGCCAAACAAAAGCAAGAGGAGAAACTCGAGGAGTCTCAATCTAAGACTGGTTTCCAATTTACGCCCTCCACCGGTAGCCCGTCTTTGTTCTCAACGAGTGCAAGTTCTGCAGCTCCATCGGCTCCGTCAAGCGGCCTATTCCAGCCTCCGTCTACAGGTAGTTTGTTTGCCCCCAAGCCATCTGCAGAGCAGAGCACTTCCAGTGCGGAGCAGGACAAATCTAAACCTGCCGAAGGAAACCCATTTAGCGGCCTCTTCGCGCCAAAACCAGCTACCCCGGCCAAGCCAGATGTAGAGCAGAAGCCCTCCACGGAGCAGAAGTCGCTGCCCTCTGCTAACGCTTTCGGTAACCTTTTCGCACCAAAGCCTTCCACATCTAGCGAGGCGTCTAGTCAGCCACAGAAGCCGGTCACTCCTGCACCGCTTTTCTCGGCACCCACATCAGGATCGGATGCCTCTAAATCCTCTGGTCTTTTCGCGCAGTCACCGTTGTTCCCCGCCCCTACTGGAGGAAGTAAGACCCAAGCTCCAGCTGTGACTGCCCCGGCACCTTCTCAAAGCCCATTCAAGGTTAATGGCACAAGTACGGACTCGTCGACTTCATCGGCTTCTGTTACCGAAAAGAGCTCGGCAACAAGCTTTGAGGACATACGACCATCTGGACTTCCTGCTGATCTTGATAAGGCAAGCAAGGAAGAAGTGGAGATGTTGTATCGCATGCGCATGTTGAATGAATGTTTCAAACGCGAAGTGAATCGCTTGGATCCTACTAAAGACGACTTTGATGCTCTCGTGCAATTTTACATGCGAGTTCGTGACACAATTGGAGCGCCAGCTGGGCCCCAAAAGCGTAAAGCTGGGGACGAAAGTGCAACTGCTGATGATCATTCCGTTAAAAAGGTCAAGCCCTTCGGTCTGAAGCCTGCCTCTAGCAAAGAAAGCTCTTCGCCCGCCCCAGCCACAGCCGTGACTGGCTCTCCGGCCACCAACATCTTCGGAGCAAGCCAAGCGACTCCGACCACCAGCAAGAGAAAGGTGGCCGATGAGGATGAGACCACAGCTTCGCCAGGAAAGCGTGTCAACGGAGACTCCACGACGGCGAGCATCTTCGCACAGTCCTTTTCAAAATCCATAACCTCTGAGTCAAGTGATGAGCCAACTAAGCCTAACTCTACTCAATCCATAACTTCTTCCGCCAGGCCATCTACCCCAGACTCCGATGCACCTGCTTTGTTCTCCACTACGCCTATCTCTTCTCCTCCCAAGCCTCTTTTCGCAGCCTCGACCACCACAAAGGAAAGCTCCACATCGACGTCACTGTTTTCGCAATCTGCCCCCTCCTTTAAGCCAACATCCAATGCCTCTACTAATGGCACTCCTACTACCTCGAATCCTTTCGTCCTAAAGCCGTCAGGTGATAAGCAAGCTGGCGCTGCACCAGCCCCTGTTCCTGGCATGCCCAAATTCAGCGCCGGAGCAACGAACTTCTTCGCCCAGTTCAAGGCACAGGTAGATAAGGATGCTGAAAAAGAGAAGGAAAAGCGCAAGGCGGAAGATTTCGATTCCGATGAAGAAGACGAGGCTGAATGGGAGAAAAGAGACGCCGAAGAACGCCGGAAAAAGCAAGAGGCATTTGAGTCTCAAGCTGCGAAACGCTCGAAGTTTGTTCCTGGAAAGGGGTTTGTTTTTGAAGATGAGGATACAAGTGATTCAGATAAGAAGGAGAAGGCATCTACTTCGGTTCCTAGTGCTTCAATATTTGACAAGAAGACCGACTCATCAGCCACGCCCAACAACATATTTGGTCACTTGTCAGCAACACCTTCTGAGGCTGAGGAGAACGACGACGCCGATGACACCGAGGAGGCGTCTGCCGCTGGTGATGAGCCAGAGGATATGTCCAAGGATACATCCCTTGCGCCCGCAAGCGAAGACGAAAGCAACGAAGATTCGGTGTCTAAAGCCGATGCCGGCAGTAGCGCTGAGAACTCTGCCAACGACAGCAGCGACGACGGTGATCTGACCAAGGCTCTGAAAAAGTCGAAGCAAGATAAGACCGTTACAAGCGAGCAATCTGCCAGTGATACAGGCGCGAGCGGTCGTAGCTTGTTTGACCGTGTCGAGTACAAGCAAGACGGAAAGCCGAAGCGTCAGGACGACGAGGAACAAAAGCCCCTTTCTACGTTTTTCAATTCTTCCAAGTATGCGTCCTCGTTCAACTCACCGGGAACGCCAAATCCATTTGCTCCGACTCCCTCTAAGTCTGATGCCGAGAAAGATGATGCTCCCACCTCGAAGCCCGCAACTCCGAACCCCTTTTCCAGCCTGTTTGGTTCTCCCTCGCCTAGCCCTGCTGCAGGCACCCCATCTATCTTCGCTCCAAGCGCCGCAAAGGCCGGTACTGATAATACCTGGAAGATGAATTCTCCCATCAAGTTTGCCAGTGACACAAATGCGGCTTCTACGTCGAAGCTTGATTCCGCATCCGCGACGCCGGCTGCCGATTCGTCCAAGCCATTCTCCACACTATTCGGAGCGGCACCTGCTATCAAATCTGCATCTTCTGCTACTGGGTCCCCCTCGCCTGGCTTCACTTTTGGTGGACCTGCGCAACCGCCATCATTCCTGGCTCCGTCCACTGTCAGCTCTGCTGCTGCCAGCCGCGCGTCCACTCCTGGAATTGCATCCGACACGGGAGCCGAGGAGTCCGGAGATGGTGATGCGGCTGAGGCTCTGCCTCAGGTTAACCTTGCCCAAAGTCGGGCCGGTGAAGAGAATGAGGATGTTGTGTTCGAGACTAAAGGCCGTGGCTTGAAGCTCACTAAAGATGGATGGAACAGCCAGGGACTGGGATTCCTCCGTGTCTTGAAGGATCGCACTACCTCTCGTGGCCGTGTTATCCTTAGAGCTGACCCAAGCGGCAACATTGTCCTCAACGCATCACTGGTCAAGCAAATCAGTTACACTGTGAAGGGCACCAGCGTGCACTTCCTTGTACCCCAAGCCGATGGACCTCCGGAACAATGGGCAATCCGGGTTAAGAAAGAGGAAGCGGAACGCCTCGGGTCTGCTATGGAAGAAACTAAGACTTAGTTGGCTGAACTCTTCTGCTTTCTGAACAGACGTGGTACATTGGATGCAATCAACCACCATCATGATGCTCTTCTTTCCAGGTTGATAATAACTGGTGATGTATTATGGCCTTTTTACTTTATAGTTTCCCTTCCTCCCCGCCTGTTTTATAAAAGCAATTGTTGGAACATGTTCAAATTCAGACGCCGTATGTATGGCTTTCTGCTTCTTTCTCCAGCTATCATGATCAAGTCCAATCCCTCACAGCGCCGAATCCTTTTTGTCCTATTGTACTTCAGACCTTACGATTTCTGGGACATGTCTTAGCACCACCGCGTTTCTAATTCGATTTTGAGTCTTGTTTCTTCCCATCCGGTGTTACTGTTTCGCCATCGCACTCATCTGTTTTTCCATTTTTTTTTTTTTTTGTGTCCTTATCTTTTTGATCAATCTGAGGCACTTGTGTAACTATCTTGCATGCTGCAATTGCAACCGCATACTCGGAGAGCATCATGTCGTCGTCTGTCCAACCAGAGACGAAGTCTAGCATAGCGTTTGGGTTTTGAGGGATCAATGGAATCAATTGGTTTTTGTTATTTAGAGATAATATACGGGCACCGCGCTGTCTGCACAGAGTGATATTGCAACAAATCAACAGCGAATGTTAACTCTGTCCTTCCTGTCATCTCAACATAGAAATTACCTCTCACGAACAGACCGGAAACTGATTCCGAAGAGACTAGCTTAGCCCCCTACTAATAACCCCCCCCCCAATAGAATCTATTTAATCTACTACTTTCCAACCGAGCAGGAAAGAATCCACCACACCCCTAGTTATCCAGTAAAATTCCATACTCAATTAGCCCTCCGATTCCATTTCCAAACCCTCTACTCCGTATGCAGAATGATCCGCCCAGAACACGCAACAGAACGTAATGGAATTCAGAAATATCTTCCTGGATATTGACACCGGCCCCCTCTCCTTAGTTTCTGTTAGTGCCGGTCTACTGTTCTGGATAGTAGTACTATATATCCTGTGGATCGGGTCGAAAAGGGGTAATGGTCGGTCGTCCTATCATTGTTCTGTGGGTTTGGGGTTTGAGTATGCTGGGCTTCTTTTTGGGTTGGAATTGGCATGTGAATGGAGTTCTGTTGGGAGTAGCTTTGGATAGTTGAGTGGGATTTTTTTTATGTGGAAGGATACTAAGCTGTGATGGTATGTCCATGCAGTTCCCGTTGTACAATAAATAGAGTCTACGAGAGTGTGGATGCTGATTTACACTATAAAATGCAATATGCGGATCACGACAGGGAAAGAAACTTTTCCGATTTTTTTAATTTAAATGTTCCAACCCAACCGAGCAAGACCCGACCCGGACGGTATCGTAAAAACAGAGAAACCCCATCATTTCATAGAGTAACAAAAGGTATATCTAATATGGAAATGAAGAAGATTTTCCCCGTTTACTCCTCGTCGACGACAGCGGTGTGAAGACCCTTGGTCTCCTTGACGTTGACGGCGTAGACCATGGAGTAGAGCTTCTCCTTGGCGCCCTCCTCGTCGTTACGCTTACGGGAGATGCGGACACGGAGACGGTAAGGAACGCCCTTGACACCGGCCTCCCAGACCTTCTTGTTCAACTGGGGGTCGACGCGGACATCCTTGGTGCCCTGTACCAAGTACACATTGTCGTCAGTCATGGATGCTCTTTGGAGTCGAGTAGGTATACAGGGAGAAAAAAAAAAGGGAACATACCATAGCACGCTCAGTGAAGGCCTTGATCTCCTTGATAGCACGAGGAGCACGCTTCTTGAAGGAAACACCGTGCAACTATACCCACAAAAAAGTTGAATTAGTCTTCCGCCCGAATGCCATCTGGGAAATATGATCTTGAAAAAAATCTGCGAACAAGATTTGCGGCCATAGAGGTGGACTTCATAAAACTAATTCTTCTTTTTTGGTCTTGGTTTCTTGGGAACACCAGATAATTGTTCCTCCACACACACGCAAAAGCAGGCATGTTTCATCCCTTCCTTTTTTCTGTAGATGTATTCCAATCCACCGAGAAAAGGTTTTGGTGCCAGAAGGATTATTGCAGTGTTCTCCGTCCATTGCCTCCATGTCGAAACTTGGATGTTTGTTCTTGTTCCGCAGATCGGGGGGTTCGATCGATGAGAAATGCGACCGATGTGTGCAAGGTAGGGATAAGAGAAGACCAAGAGTCTCATCCTGTTGTGTTTCAACGTACTCTCTTGTGCATGTTGATGGTGTACTCGCGCGAGACGACATCGGCGATGGCCGAGCGCTGCTTCTTGCCGGTCTGAACGGTGGTGGACATTTCTGAATTTTCACCGGTTGGTTAGTGGTCTCAAACCGATTGAGATTTATTTTTTCACAGAGCGATGGATATCGCAATATAGATGGGTTGCAGGAGAGCTACTCACTGAATGAGTTGACGAGGCGTCGGCTGTCGTTGGCTGAAGTGCTGTCGTGAGTATTGAAGATTTTCGGACGGCTCTCGTTTTTCCTCGTCGAAATTCAGTGTGTCTCGCTTATCGTCCCGGAGCCCCTCTCATTGGCTGCGGGCGAATCACGTGACTACATATGTCATGACCTACTTCAAGGAACAGGCAGGTCGTCACACTACTCAATGGCCAATGTTCTTTTTCAGGTGATACTGAATAGTGAACGGACACATAACAACAGTTACCTGACATTCTTGAACATATCCTCTGCTCCGGTCAAAGAGCACGTTGGTGAGTACGTACCAGTACTGCGTGGATACATTGCCACGTGACCCGGAGGTATAGTCCTTCTGGATTGGGTATAGCGCATATCATATACTCCTACATTGCCCTAATTCAATGGAGCGCAGTTGATGTGGATGGACATTGTTCTGGTCGGTTTTTTGGTGTATTGCTTCAAGACACCAAGCGTTCCAACCGCCCACCATTAAGCCTCTAAATCTTATCACTAGTGCAACTCAAGGCCTTGGGGTAGCCACAGCGCAAGTAACATGATATCATTCTCCTATTGGTGCCCGCGCCTTGCAGTACCCTATGGAAGCATTACGGTCCTAACTAGAAAAGTACAGACGTGGGTCGGGTGCAGCGCGGCTTATTTCTTTAAAGGTATTTCAGGACCTGTTAGTAAAGAGTCTCGGGCTGCTACAGGAGTCTCATCGAACTTTATACTATCAGTACTACTTCTGGCGGTGTATAAGTCACTAGGTTCGATTAACCGTTATAAGCACTGGATATCATGACTCGATTCGTGTTACTCCTGGGCACTTGATAATGACAGGCCTATTTCCCGGCGCTCACATCGGGGTACAGGTCAAACCGCCTCTGTGTATAGACAGGAATGCCTTTCCGTATGCTTTGAATACTGTCATTATCCAGATCAGCATAGACAATAGTCTCTTTATCCTCCGCTTCTACCAGGACTTCCGCAGCTGGGTTGGTTATCAAACTGTGACCCCATGCGTGGTAAGTGGCATCCATATCGCGCGCCGGGCTACACAGCCCCACATACACCTGGTTATCCACTGCACGAGCGCGTGCCAACAGAGACCAGTGCATGGGACCAGTAGTCATGTTGAAAGCGCCCGGGTAGATGAGTGCGAAAGCGCCCTTTCGCGCAGCAATCATGGCCGCCTCCGGGAAACGGATATCGTAACAGATGGCAACACCGATCTTTCCATAGTCGGGAAGATCAACAATTGTCAACTGGTGTCCGGGCGATAGGACCTCGCTCTCCTTGAATGTGATCTTTCCTGGGATGTCGATGTCGAACAGATGGGTCTTGCGGTGGGTCCCTATTAACGACCCAGTGGGGGAGAACACGAGGGATGTGTTATAGTATTTCTTCGTTGTGGGTTCCAGTTCGGGGATGCTACCTCCTACGAGGTAGGCCTTGGCCTCGGCAGCAATGGCTGACAGGGCATGATAGGAAGGAGATTGATCTTCGGTAGGAGGCGAAGGAACAAGAGTCTCGGCGTACTTGGGAAAGTATTGGGTTCCGTACGGCGAGTTGAAGCATTCCGGGAGGACGATGAGCTTGGCTCCAGCCTGTGCTGCCTCAAGGACCTTAGTGCGAGCGTGGGCCAAATTAACGGCTTTGTCCGCGCCTACTCCATCGTGCCAGGCTCGCAGTTAGTCCGGAGTTGATCAGGGGCGTTTTAACGACGATCGCATGGGTGAAACATACCGGAGGCGAGCTGCACCAGGGCTAGTTTCAACGGCTGCTTCAATAGAGCGGCCATGGTTCAGGTCGGTAAAGACGGAATACGACTAGATGGAGGGAGTGTTGAAGAGGAAGTCTGTGCCTGCTGCGGGGGTTGTACAGGTTTAGGGTATAGATAGTGTCGGGGTTGGAGACTGTTGGAGTAATGAGTTAAATGAAGAGACCCGCTCCTATCATGACTGGCCTTAACTATCGGAGTCGGCGTCGGCACCCAACTCCGAGCCCCGGGGCACTTAACCGACTCACTGGAGTACGACGGACTATCCCGTTCGTTCCACTCCTAGAGACTTCCTCCAGTAAACCCAGCTAAAGGTATGGTCTTGACAGGTCGGTCTCATAGATGATACGTAGTCTATCGTGGTCTTTATCTGACACATGCGCGCCTCGCATGGTTTCGATCCATCACAATTCCTTCGTGATCACGTAAATCACCGAACCCAGAGGCTGAGATTCACGACGGATTGCATAAGAAACCGAATTAGTGTTTCATTTTAGGACAACCACTCGGATAACGCCGTAGTAACCGAGTAAGACCGTTTCGGAGGAGATGTACGGAGTCGTACGCTGGAGGAGCACTAATCCTTAGCGACGATGACTCTGCAGTGCAGTTTAATTTAATTCTTGGGCTGAATACGGGGAATTGCAAACGCTGCAAAAGGCTTTTAATTGGCCGGGATCACGTGTGACGAGTCTGGCCGGAGTCGATTTGGTGAAGGAGGGAAAAAAAACCCAATAACTTGGACTAAGTCACATCGGAAACCCCTGAGAAGGAGACGCACTGATCATTGTTCTGCTGGCTCTCTCAAAGCGAAAAGAATATCACTTGAATAGGGGGCGAAAATACCACTCTCGCATGTTCTTTTTAATACGCTGCCTCCTACTTCTCCACATCATCATGATATTCCCACTGACTTATTCCATCCAAGTTCTGTTCTCGATTCCGGAAAACGTCTCTTGAACTTTTACGGCGGCGGCGGTTCGGCAGCCAATTGAAAGTCGTTCAACGGCCTTTCCGCGCGGAACGTTAAGGGCGTTCCCCACGAACTGTTCCATTCGATTTGCCCCCCAGTGGTTCGGTGGTTCCTATTAAGGAGAGAGCGTTAAAAAAAATAAAAAAGAAAAAAAAAAGGGAAAAAGAAAAAATCTCGCAGATTGGCCACCGGACACTAGTGGCCTTATATTTGCCTGGAACGCTCTCCGGTGTCTTCTTACACCCTACCCTATGTCCCCATCCGAGCGGCCTTGATATACTTTATCACACTGTGGCCTGCCACCAGTCAAGGCTACCACGCTCAACGCTGGGAGACATAAGAGTCCACACAATTCACCGCGTCGGATTCTTCGAATTAACACTCGGGATCTCCTATATATTCTCTTAGTGTTTTCGAATCACTGCGAAACTATGTTTGAGGACTTCTCTTTCTCATCCCCCTCGTCCACCAAGCCGCCCCGCCTGGCCTTTGATGGCGACGACAATCTCATGGTCGACTGCGACAGCAGCCTGATCTCTCCTCTATCCTCACGGTGTCCTTCGCCTCGGTCTACCGCGACACACCGGATTCCGAGAGCGTTACCTCGCTCGCGGTCCTCCTACTTCCGTTCCGCTCAACCCCCCACCTCCGTTCCCTTGTCTGCGTATGACGACCACCAGAAGCGTCTCTCGATCAGTATCTTGACAAGAAAACTGCATGAACACACCATCAAAACCTCAAACAATGAGACGCAGATCGGGAGACCCGCCACGCCGACGTCGCCCCAGTCCCTCGACATGGCCACCCGATTCCCGGGATATTTTCTGACCCCTCCAGACACAGACCACGATGATGAGGGTTCCCTGGACTCTCCGTCGCTCACCTCTGGTTCTCTCTCGCCCCAGCCTCAATCCCCTTTTCTGAGTCCCACATCCGTCCCGTGTGATCTCTTCCCGCAAACCGCGGACATGGACCCTCTATCCCACACTCAGGATAGCTGGAACGTCCGCGCCCAGCGCCAGAACATCTCCCGTCTCCAATGCAACCACTCAGAGTTAGAAGCCATTCGCCGGGCCCTCGTCTCCGATGACGAGAAGCTGACCACCACCTTCGACCCAGACGCCTGCCACCCCAGCTCCATCCCCCCGCAAAAGTCCCCGCGCCGGAGAGCGGCCACTCTCCAACGGAGCCGGTTCCGCCCCCAATTAGGCCCTAGCCTATTGGACCCGCCCTCGTCCGACTCCAAGGGACGGCGAATGAGCAGCTCCATCCCCGTGCAGGCGTCTCGCATCGAGAAGAGCTACCATTCATCTTCCCGGGATCTGCGGAAGAAGAGCGAGCAGGGACTGCGACGGAAGAGTCTTGTCAGTGCTGCTTTGGCGTCGATGGTGGAGAAGGAATGTTAAATCTGTTCTTGTTTTGGGTTTCTCTTTCTCTTTCTTTCTTTCCGATGGATATATTTAAACTTTCTTCAACTTATTATCTCTCTTTCTTCACTTCTTGTCAATGTCGTTACTTGTACATATTAAGGTAGATACCCTGATTGTGTGATTTTCGGTTTGGTTCATATCGGCGGTACGGAGGTAAAGGTTCTGGTGAAACGGTCCACAGCACAATTGATTCGGTTTTACAGGTATAGACAAATCTGAATATCAGGCTTATTCCGGTCTTCCACATTCTATCCCATGATTACAAGACATATACCACCACTAGGAGATAAATGGTATCGAAGTACAGGAAGAGAAAAAAAAAAAAACAAACAGCAAGAAAGAAACAAACGATCGTCAGAGAGCAAAAGCGAACAAAAGCCGTGCTTTCCAGAAGCACGAAAAAGCGCAAGGTTAAAAGACCGCTCACAGCAAACGCTTTATAACATCATCATCAACGGAGTCATAACCGCACGGACAGCAAGAACAAAACAACAAAACCTACTTCGCGGCCTTCCTGCGAAACAACCCGTAGAGTCTCCGCAAGGGACCCCTGCGCTTGCGACTGGCGGTGGACCGCCGGGTGGGACGACGGTGGAGTTTGATCTCGGTTCGTGGAGTCATGGTCTGTTCGTTGGAGGGGGGCTTGGTGGCTGGGTCGATGCCGATGTCGAATTGCCAGAGGGCGTCCTGGGCCATCATGGGGTGGTTGTTGTTGTTGTCGTCGTAGATGGGGTCTCCGGGCTCGCCGAGATCGCTTTCGTTGGTTGGGCTGGTGCATGGTCTGGGGAGGTGGCGGGTCATGTTGTTGAGGGCTGTTTCTTCGAGGAGCTCGTTGATGGAGGGCATGAGGTGGTGGTGGAGGCCTTGGGTGTCGCCGATATCTAGTTGGGACTTTCGGTTCTCTTCTTCGAGGGCTTCTTCCGTGTTGGTTTGGACGCGGGCTTGCGGCGGGGGGTCGTAGGACCATGGGTCCGATTCGATGATCACGGTGTCTTCGGTGAATGAGATGTAGGAGTCTCTGTTGTGGCCTGTGGAGAAGCTGTCGACGTCTTCGATGTACGAGACGATGCGAGCGAAGTGGAGTGATTCATGGGGGTTGAGAATCTCGAACGAGGTACCTTGATGGATGATGGTGGCGGTGGGCTTGGTTACATTGAGGAGCATCGAGTCTGAGTATCGCTTTGTGTGTCTGTGGACAGAGGCGGGGGGATTGCGTGGGACTGGTTTGGGATCTGAGTCGGGGTATCTCTCGAGTCGATCCCGGAACGAGTCCTGCATGTGCGTATGTTTGTCAGATTAGCTGCAAAAGCATCGTACACATAGGGCCCGAGTGACAGGGCGGCTTACCAGGATCTTGTGGGGGTTCTGATTGAGGTATATATGGTCGTCTACGGAGCTGGGGGTCCCCGGGGCTATATTCGCAAGTAAGCACGGGTCTACTGGAGATACATGGCGGTAATATCCCATACGGAGGAAGCCATCCAGGCTCTCAGGCTGCTCGCTTAGAGCGCTGGGTGAATGCGACGGGGATAATGGCGGAGGACTTGACGCTACCGACGAGACCGAGAATGGGTACTCGTAGTGGTGGTCCAGGGACATCTGGGACTGGTTCAAGTTCAATGCGGCGTTCTTTCGCCGTAACTTTTTGATGTCGGGACTCTCGCTGGTAGCCGAGTCGTAACTTGACAGATACTGGCGGCATTCATGCAGAGAGCGATTCCCTGACATACACATGGCGTTCAAGGATGTTGACTGGGAAGAGCAATCCATTCGAGATGATGGAGGTGATGAGGATAGCGGTGCTGGTGTTGGGGCCGTAGCGTCCATGCGGTGAAGATGGATAGAGCTAGGACTACCGTTTGGATCTCTCACACTGCAGCTTCTCAGATCCATAGTCTGAAATCAATAGTCGATCGTCTTTGTTGACCTGTATCAAAGGAGAGAAAGGAACAGGCGGTATGTTCCGTCTGTATCCTGATGCATTGGGCGAGTGTCTGTGGCATAGCCCTCAGTCCCGAGAGCTCAGTTGGAAATGGACAATGATGATATCAGCATGGCTTGGGAGGCCTGGATCGGGACCCAAGGAAACCAATGTTCGGGGAAGTCTATTTATTTGATTGAATCGCTGGAGGAGTTCGGGGATATCCACCCAGGTACTGCGACAGGACAATTTGATATTGAGCAACTGAGCTGAATGAAGAAAAAATAAAAAAAGTAAGAAATTTGCAACAGAACTACAGAATGACAAAAAAACAGCGAGACGAGAGTGAAAAAGAAGAAGCGAAAGCAAAAAAAAAAAAGTAAGTTGCGTCGTCACATTGCCAACATGCAAGCAGTAGTCGTAGACCCACCCAGTCGTAGTTAGTCGCAAGCAACAAGTATGAGAGGAACTGGCGATGACCAGTCCAGCGCTCTGGTTGGGCACCCGCTAACGTGGTCCAATCTCACCGTACAGCCGCAGCCGGATCACTCTGCTTCTCGCACTCACTGGTTCAAGACGTGAAGATCTCCGTTTCACTTTACGACCTCCTGCCAGCCTTGTTCCTTAGGAACCACTCCCATTCGTTCGCAGGAGGCCTGGAACTATTCTTATCCTGGCTTATACTGAGTGGCAACCGTCATCTGCCTCCCTTCACTGGTCCCCTTCTTTCTTCGCTTTCCCTTTTGCTTCTTTTTGTCTTTGCCATTTTCTTTCGTTTCTTTCGGATTATGCCCACCCGACTCGGTCCCTTTCTTTTTCTTCCATATTTGAATAATGACCATTCTCCCCCACTCAGCCTTGTTGCATGGCCTCCCCTTCGTACCACCGGGGAGTCACACCAAGAGGAAACGAAAAGGTCACAGAAAAAGAAAGAGAAAAAAGGAAATATGGCATGATGTAGCCGTGTCCACCTTGCAGCGACCCCGGCCTGCACATGTAGTCCTACATTCCTGTCCGCCCTGATCAGCATTGCAGTTGTGTCCCCGATGCTGTCATGCGACCATCGGCTGGCGAGGCGGTAACACATCCATAATTTGTACATACACCCAGAGACGGGGAAGGAGAACATCTTGGAGTTGGCAAAGTCTATCATGGACATCTTAACATCCCAGTCATGCTCATTGTTACCAATCTTCCTATGCTGACGCCCGTGAAACAACCATAAGCACAAGAACCGTAAGATGCCAAAACTATTCGCTGGGGGTTCGGCCAAAACAGGGAAGCCCTAGAAGAAAGACTCCAAACCAAAACACCAGCCATGCTCAATTTCAATGGGCGAGGAATTAAACCAAAACAATCATCATCTTAAGAACAACGTATATCAGCGGTAACAATGGAAATCAAGATAGCATCGTCATATCATCATCATGAGCCAATACGCAATGGCCGGCCAGCTAAACTCGATCTCAGGTACCTGCCTGTGTATAACCCCAGTTATGTACGGTTACGGTGAGCAACCCTTCCCATGTAAACAATGCAGCAAAGAAAACAACCCTCTGTATCAGCAACCGGGAATTTAACCCACCAGGGATCAGTCGTGAGCCACAATATCGGAATCGAAAGGAAAACAATTCTCTAATGACGTTTATATTTCTGGAGAGAGAACGTCAATCCATGTTAAAAGAATTGGGGGATTGGGGTGCAGATAAACTTACATCTTCCATCTTCCGCCTGTTGCTGGGATCCAAAGTGTTTCCAGCCCCCAGAAGCGTCTGTCCCACGGCCTTGGATACCCCGATCGCAGGACGGAGAATAACCGTCGGCGCCCGCTTCCACACAGCCTTTGCAGCTGCTTTGGCGCTTCCGCTCTCAACGACTTCTCCAGGGACAGCAACGATGGCATCTCGGGTCAGGAGCAAATCGCGTTCTAATCCCCTAAATGCTCCCCGAAGGCCTTGAACGACACCAACGGGCTGGTCCGCATAGAGGGAGATCTTTTTCGCCTCCTCCTCATCAGCTGCATCTTCCTCCGCGCTAGCCAATGGCGCATTGGAGGATGTCAACAGATCCTCTGCGCCTTGCAGGACGGTTTGGGTACCAATGGCGAGTTTGGCACCAAGCTTGACGAGCTCGTTGGATGTAGTCTTGGCAAAGGCGAGTGCCCCCTTCTGTATGCTCCGTACAATGCGACCATCCTTGCGATACTCGCGCATGGGAACGACTACGAGATCCTTCACTCCTCCTCCCACGTTGACCAGGGACCTAATGGGCGCAAGACCAGCGAGGACCCCCGGTAGTTGATTTCTTTTTATATCTGGCATCCATATATCATTCAAGGTCTGGCCAAGCTTGTCAAACCCAGATACTCCATAGATGATGACATGACGCATGACCATATCTGCCCCGTCAAGAACGAAGAAGTTCATAAACTCAGTCGTGCGTCCGGATCGAAGCCCGTTATAATCGACTCGCTTGGGCTTGAAGTCGAGTCTGACAGGAACGGCGTTAATCTCAACTCTCTGTAAAAATGGTATGTCTTGCGGGGCGCTAGGGGTAGGCGCAGAGTCATCTCGAAATTCGAAGAAACGGCACAGAAAGTCGAGAGCGTCTTGATCAACATGAAGCCTTAGGGGCAGAAGAGTGGCCTATAGCATTGTTAGAAAATTTTAGAGAGACGGCTGGAAGGGTTTTCTATTTTACATACCTTTAAGACAATCTCGGACGCAGCGAGCTCAGGCACAGGCCTGACGGTCAAGATCTCCAAGTGCACCATACTGGTTCCACTTTCTTTCTCACCCACTTCATGCATGTAGGTCGCAAATTTCTTCCAGGTCGATGTAGGCACATGATCGAATATCTCCAAGTCATTGACTCGAACATCCAAGGAGCTTTGCGTCTCGCCGGAGTCCGGCGGGAAGACGACAAGATCTGCGCATATACCTTTGAGCTCAAAGGTCATTTTATGATACTTGCTTCTGGACAGCCGCAGCTTCTTTCTGAAGGAAGGCGATTGGCTTTGTCGTACCGTAGCTCCCGTGACTGTAGTTGTGGTTGCATAGCTGCCAGTCTCACTGACAAGATCATCAATGTTGCGGTTGATATCGCTGCGAAGCTCTCGCGGATCCTTGTTGGCAGGAATACCTATATATATTGAGTTAAACAGACAGTCGCCGATGACTGACTCCTCGTCCTCGTCGAAGCTTGGGGAGGCTCGATTCGCCCTTGCTCGCCGGTCTGTAGCCTTTCTCTCCACATCTTTGACCGCCTTTGATATAGTATCTCTTGTCCGCTGCCAGTCATAGCCATCGAATAGGTTCCAGATGACATGGGCATCACGGACCCTGATTCGCAAAGGGCTCTTCTGAAGCTTCGTGTCGTCCGAAAGGCCATAGGTGTTTTCGGTAGAATCCCATCTGTGCGCCGTACCTCCAACAGCTGACTGTGTAGCAAAGTGGTCATCCCGGAATTCAAGGTCGGAAACACTAGACGATACATAGTACTGAGAGTGAAAACTATCTAGAAGCTCGTTTGACCCTGAGGCCGTCATAGCATCGTGCAGAGATCCTGCTCCAGATGTTGGCTTCGCTGGATAAAAGTCACTTACGTACTCGACTTCATCCTCAATATGGCCCTGCTTATCCTGGAAGTTCTCGGCGGAATCGCCGGTTGTCTCAGAGGAACCTTCAGGGCCCGACATTGAATCAAGAGCAAAGGCATCACCGGAAAACGATGCTAGCATGTCTTGAAGTGGAAGAACCTCAGTCCGATACTTCTTGGTCACGCTTGGAGGAGTAGGAGGCTGAAGTCCATTCACTATGCTGATGAGAGTTTGTGTTGAATCGGCACATGTTTCAAGAATCAGCAAGTCATCCCTGAGTTCCACATCTAACGACTGTGTCCCGTCTTCGCTCGAGCGTAGTAGTTTCACGCTAGCCGTTGCTGATGATATTGATGAAACGGTGACAAAGCCCATGTCAATGAATGATTGGACCTGGCTACTCGGTGGGGAAGTTGAGTTTCTTCGATGCGGATCGTCTGTGTTCCCCATATTCCGAGCATCGTCAATAATCATGATTGATGCTTTGCGGAGATCTAGCGTGGCCGCAGAGGACGCTTCATCGCCTACGGCACCCGAGAAATTCGCGTTTGTGAGCACAACAAGGCCTTTTGCTTCTGAGCCACGAGGGTTGAGACCAATGACGCAGTCTCGCAGGGCTAATGCCAATCTAGTGGGTCGTACAGGAGCTTTAGGGCTTTCCGGTTGTATTGCTGGTTCAGAATCTTTTGAAGGCTGTAGCTCCGCTAGATTACCTAGGGACTGTGCCATATTGGCAGCAACATCACCGGTTGTCGTACTTTCACTAAGACCGAGAAAGGCAATCGCTGCTGGAACTGTGTACTCTGCACGTAGGTTATGCATCTTGACCTTGATGGTGGGTTCCATTTCATCGGCAATGAAACGGGCCATGAGCATGGGATGCGGAATTTCACCTGATCTTTGCTCGGCGCTCAACGGTAGCGCTTCCCCTAAAAGCTCTTCGGTTCCGTTTCTGAGGACCATCGCCGATCCAATTTGAGCCGCTACAAGCGAAGGAATGCTTATATACGCCACCTCGGCATTCTTGAGGCGTGCGCTTATATCGCCGACTTTACCCCCAACATTTACCTGGACTTCAAAATCTCGGATGAGATTTAAAGTCAAGAGACCCGGCCGGTCGTCTTCAGGCAAGTATTTTGCAACATTCGACAGCCTACTTAGCTCGTCCCCAAGCTGCGGCAGTGAGTCAAAGTCAGTGGTGCGCGAAATCATGATATTCGCCCCAGCGATTGTAGTACGAAGCACAGAGCCTTGTCGTCGCTGTCGAAAAAGCGTATCCAGCATAATGTCATCGTCTTCATCATATTTGTCCTTAGACGGCGTGATCAGCGAGAGCAGACGGTCTAAATCTACTTCTTTCGGAGCAAAGAGATATTCAACTCGGATATTGTTCAGATTGATCTTGGCTGGCGCGTCTTTAGAATCATCAAGCGGTAACGGACCACTAAGTTTCGCTTTGTCGATTTGGACTCCCACGCCTTCGAATCTGCTAACAACTTTAACCGCGGTTGTTCTCAGCTTGAGGTAATGGGATTCTCCAACAATATTGAGTGCAACCCCGCCGACCCGTGCATTGACTTTCCATGGCAAAGAGGTATCCTGAGGGAGCTTCTCAGGCGAAGGCGGCGCTTCGAAATGCACTCCACGCGGTCGCTTCGGTGGATCCTTCTTTGGTGCCTTCGTACCTGAGGCAGATGAAATTGAGCTCCCTAGTTCTAGGATCGTGCTTAAACCTCCAATCCATCCTACAACCTCCTCCAAGCGTTGTATATTGAGGTTGAGATGGAGAGGGAGTGTAGTGACGTGCATCCTTGCAGATTCCAGTGACTTGCTCATG
Source organism: Aspergillus pseudonomiae (assembly GCF_009193645.1). Lineage (NCBI taxonomy): Eukaryota > Fungi > Ascomycota > Eurotiomycetes > Eurotiales > Aspergillaceae > Aspergillus > Aspergillus pseudonomiae. Next base: position 96,343 of record NW_022475994.1, read on the forward strand.
GAAAGGGAAATATCTCCATGCATGGGCGATAAGACATCCCTCATGGATTCCCTCATTTTAAGGTCTTGGTTGAATGAAACGAGGTCCTCCGAGGCGACTCCTAGCGCGAACTTGGATATATCTAGGCGGAGTGTCGTTTGGTCGTTAATCGATGAGAAGTGAGCTTTTATACCAGAAGCCGTAGTTTGCAAAACGATGTCTTCATGCATCAAGCTGAAGAACGTTGGAGAGTACTGTCGAGATTCGCCGAAGGGGTTTGAATGCCCCGGAACATGCTCAACAAACTTGACAGAGAACTTATTGAGAATCAAGCCGAAAGAATTTCGTGCTTGTGTTTGTGTTTGTGTTTGTGCTTTGCTTTCTGAATTATGTTTCTCTGGGGGTTCTCCGTCGCCGTGACCGAAGGCGTTGACGATTCTCTGACCGATCTTGAAAACAAGCCAGCCTATAGCAATATCAAATTGCACCTCCGCAGAATGAATCTCGGCGGTTACCTCGTCATGTTCCATACTGAAGCCATCGTCATGCTCAGTTTTGTCCTGGTAGCCTGAAGCTTTATGATCAACCCCTTCGTGCGGAGAAGACGGATCGTTGGCACCACTACGAGGATCCGGAAAGTTATGAATTCTAGAAGCTAGTAGATCATCATCAACCACTGAGTCCTGCAAGTATGCGGTTGAATCCTTAAGACCATCACTTGGCATCTCTTGGTGAGGCGTTGATTGTGAATCCCCTGGCGGTTTGTCTTCGCGATTAACCGAAGGGATCCATATGAGAACTTTGTCAACGCTGACGAATCTCTTCGCCACGTCCGTTAATCTATTGAATCCCGGTGAGGTGTGAATTGATTCTCTATCGCTCGTTCCAGTCGGTATCTTCTGAAGATTATCGAAAGAACGGGCTTGTGACAAGTACATTTCTTCCCGGGCTGTAAGCTTAGGCGTTGTGACTGTTTCATCCTGTTCGTCATAGGCACCCTGCTCTGTTGCTGTAGACATTTCGTGGAAGCCTGTGTCCCTCACATAAGTAGACTCCGGCGAGTCCCAAGCACCAGGCATATTAGGCATGAAACTGTGTGATGTCGAACCTTGGCTTATCGCGCTCATATACATGCTTTGCGCTTCCTCATTAGAGAACAGCTTGGACTCTGATAATTCAGCCTCTTTGAGAGATTCAGAAGCTGAGCCTGAACTGTCGGGTTCGGAACTAGTTGCACAGACAAGAGGCAATTGCTGCTTATATCCAAAATGGAGGTCCTCTTCTGGTGCTAATCCAGACGACCCGGGTTCGGTTATAGGCTCAGGAGCTTCTAGGTAACGCTGACGGCTGGGGTGTCTTGCAGCTTCCAATTCATGCCGGTCATCGAGGGCTATTAGGGCCCCCTCAGGACGACTGTATTGGTCGGATGGTTCGATAGTATGTTCTGGACTTTGTGGACGAGGTGTATCCCCGCTCCTCGGAAAAAGTTCATCACCTCTAGTTTGCAAATCACCTAGGCGCTCAGGATCATCGTCCTGGAACTGATAATCAATAACTGAATCAAGGTAAGCTGGGTTGTCCAGCAGCTTTTCATCGTCTTCAAACTGGCGGGAATCATCAAGAGAGCCATAACTCCTATTCATATCCTCCGTATCAGCATCAGAAAAACGACCGTCATACGTGTAAACGGATCCTTCCATTCTGGGCGTATTCTGTTCTCCTGTCTCTGGTATAGCAAGGTCCTGCGGTGGCTCGAAAATAGTAGACCTTGTCATAGCTAGAGCCAAACTCGATTCTGACGAGGTCTCCGGGGAAGGCGAGTGGGCCCTACTTGGAGGCTGGCTCGACTTTGGCTGTACTGGAGTAGATGGTGAGGCCGGAGCAGCGAAGCGAGAATAGTTGGAGAAAACGACTGGCTCAGATATTAAAGCAAGGTTGATCTCAGCTAGGGAAACCAATCGTTTCCCCTCAGACGATGAGGCTTCACCTGATTCCGAATAAGTGGACACTGCACCCATATTGACCTGGCGCACACTTAATAGTCCCGTTATTAAGTCTGGCTTGTCCTCCGGATGCCTTTTTGACGACCCCTCTTGCTTGGTCTCCACATCCACGCGTATGGAGATGTCGTCGACTTGGACCTGGAGTCGATCCACGACCCCCTTTATGAATGCAGCGACAAAACTGGGTAACGATACGGTTTCGTTTCCCAGGCCGAGCTCCTCTTCATCATCGCTCGACGAGGACGATGGATGCTGGAGGACCTGGGACTGCGATGAGATAGCAGCCTGAAGTTCTTCCCTTTCTTCTTTCGGCTCGGCTTGAAGGAACGACTCAGCGAGATCGGTCGGGTTGGGGAGGATTGGTTCGTCCCCAGAACCAAGGCCAACTCGCCCTGAGGCCTTCGGGTCCGTTGTTGCATCGTGCGTTTCAGCACGTGTCTCCTCCAACGATAGCCTCAAATGCACATCGACCCCGCTAGCTTCACATATTATACCGCTGCTGTGGATATCGGCCGGAACCGTGAGCTTTAGGAACTGAACACGAGCACTGAGCAGCTCGCATGATGGAGGGAGGTGAAGGAGTGTGGCTAATTTCTATCCAAAGAGCCATACATGTTAGCGCACAGAAAGCAGAAGTACCGAGACGCTCGGTCCGGCACTGACCAGGGATTAGCATGGTTCACTCACCTCGAGCCTCAAACCTATATCCCGCAGTTCAACGGTACTACGTTGTCCCCAGCGGATACCTAGACTATCAAGATCTAGTGCTTCCGTATCGACAAGCTCCAGGCGGGACAAGGCATATCTGAGCAACCGCTTCTGAAAGAACGAGGGCAAGAAGTAAGCCATTTTGGTGGGAGAAGGAGCCGACCGGGGCTCATTTAAAGATCGCAGGTGTCATCGGGTGGGTTTCATAATATTAAAAGTGAACGCTGGGCGGATGGGATGCAAGGCTAAGGCTTGGACGGTACTTCCCCCAAGGGGACAAACAGATGCGGAGGGTTGTTGGGTATGGACTGATTAGAATGACGTTCGGGGAAACCCAGCGCTAGTGCTAGCTTAGTTACTGTATTTATCAGTACTAGCAATCAGATAGCGACGGTCGGATCAACCACCGCAAAGTCAGGCGGAGCTCGTCATAATTGGAGTGACCGAAAGAAAACCACACCGTGACAACTCATACATACGTCAAATGTCGGTAGTGGGTGGTATTGAGTTGTTCAGTTGTTAGAAACTATCCTAACCACCAGATCTTAAAGCGCGTCGACCAAGTGAACCGTGGCAACCCAACGAGGACACTACCGGTTTAGGGTAGTCTACGCGTGATGGATCTTCTTCATATCATCCACTTTGTCACGGGCGCGTGGTTTCCACAGCACTCAGACCAGTTACAACACAAACAACAAGTCTGTGGATCTGGTTTCAGTCCCTGATCGTTTCTCGACCGCCTGTTACCTTCGACCTTTTCAAGCCGATAGCCGTACTCAATAAGGCAGAGTAGGCAGTGGTAACGCTAAAGAGTGCCGAGGCTAAGAATACTAGTCCGGGAATAAATTACTATAATTACATTCCGGTAGATCATCGAAACGTATGGCCGTTATTATCTCTGCGAACGACTCATCGCATCATCAACATACCTTGCGTTTCACGTGACTGGACGATCACGGTATATTCCTGAGTCAGTCATCTGCATTCAAGCTCCACTGTGGGTATGGCATTCCGGAGTCTACTAGTCGTATGTACTTCATAGGGGCCTGAACAGGGTTCTAACGAGTCCTGATTATGTCTAGAGACACAAGATCTCAGTGGTATTATACATTAGCTATTAAATCCATCAATACACTTAAAGCTTAAAACTAAGATATATCCGCTTCAGCGAATTCCAGTGCTATCCACTCGCAAAATTTCTCGAAGCCAGCATACCAGTCCCGTAAACGGGCGGCCTTTATGCCTTCACCTAGTATTCCCTCTCGAATATCCGACTGCCATTCAACTGTGGACTGGTCTTCATAGCAGCTCCACCGGATTGAATTCTCCACCATCATCGCAAGGCCCGGCAGCTCAAGGTTATCGGGGCCCTGAAGTGCCTGCCAAAACTCAAACGTCAAGCTATTCAATCCACGCTCGGAAAGGTCTGGAAGGTAGCTGCTAAGAGAAACAGGGACGCCGCGGGATAACAGAACGGAAAGCAGATCAACCTGTGTAGAATCTGTTTGGCCAGTGATACCCTTCACAATAGGGCAGCACTCGACAAGGATCTTCTTTTCCTTAATCAACTCCAGGAGCAAGGGATGCTTATATAGGGACTCTCCAGGGCCAAGCCTCCTGGCGCCAAGTAGAATCGCATCATATAGGTCGTGTTCAGCCTGTTTGTCATCACATCCATTTTCACCGGTATGGAACAGGAAAGGGATATCCACCCCTTCTTCAGCGCATTGTTTTCGGAACCAGAACAGAATGGGAACGAGGTCGACAAGCGATCTGGCATCACCTCCTTGCCCTACCACATCGAATCCACAGATCACCTCTGGAAAGTCCTGCTTCGCCAGGATACAGTTTATCATGCTACCAGATATCTCTCTGTTTGACAGTGTGCGTGAAGCCGTCCAAATGATGCGTGCTCCACAGAACGTCTTCCCTCCTTCGGTGCCTCTGAAACGCTCAAGTTCCTCCTGAAATGCACGACACCATGCAGAATAGTCTTCTTCGGGAGTAGAGCTTCCTTCCTGTATGTATGGGAATGTAAAAGAATTCCTAATTTCCACATAGTTTATGCCGTCGGCAGCAATTTGCGAAAACATCTGACGAAGGCACGAGCGGAAGATGGGCTCGTAGCTTAAAAGAGAGATAACAACAGATGATAAAGTCTTATAGGCATCCAAAATATCGTCGGATCCATGGTGATATGAATGCGCTGATGCGAAAGTACATCGCTTCTTCAACCAGACATGAAACCCAGCTTCTCCGCCGTCGGGAAACGATGACGCCGCCTTTTGTAAGCTGACTAGACTAGATGGTTCGTAGCTGGGGTCCCATAACGTAGGCTCGTTCTCCAAGTTTTGTACCGGCGGCGAGTATCGGAAGTAGAAAATCCCTTCTTCATAGTCCCGTTGAGAAGCCAAAGGCTTTGGCGCATATATGTGGATGCCGGGTGTTTTGAAGGCCTCCGCTATTACAAAGTCGATATCCAACATGGTCTCCATGTGCGCATGTAGCAGTGATCCCTTCGGCATCTTCTGTAAGATTCTCCATAGGTCTGTTTTTTGCACCTCATCCCTGGTAAGGTGGGATATGCGACTCGTCTGAGGGGTAGAGGTTAACTGGCGGGGATTTCCCTCGTTCAGCCCTAAATTTGTCAGATCGTGGGCGCGTATCTTAGAAACGATGTCGCAAGCCTTCCTAGCTACTGGCGACAAGGCTTTGCGAAGATTGGTGTCTATAATTCCAAGTCTGGTGAGTAATGAGCTCGGTTGATTGTCTGACTACCTGTGGGGAACTGACCATATCGCTGCTTTTGCTCCTCCAATACGAGGGAGGTACGACCCTTCAGGTACTGTTGAATGAAAGGGTCGTCAACCTGGGGTATCCCTTCTTCTAACTCCCAGTCGATATCGCTTGAGTTCATGGCGGATGTATAGCTCGGTTGAAGAAAAATGATGATGGAGGTCGAGGAAGGGGCAGAGCATCGATGACATTGACAAGGTCACCGTTCCCCGCTTGAGGTATAGTGGGCCATGTTTGTTTGCGGCACAACCTAACTTTATCCGAAATGCCGACTTGATCTGGCAATTGGGTGGTTGCTTCGTACAGAGGATAGTGTACAGAATATCTCATCGTCTGCGAGAGTTCATCGGACGACACATTTCTCGAGACATGTGATTTAGTCGAAGGGAAATTGAATAGCAACAAAATACCTAGGCATCCGAAAGGTCACGGTGGAACGCCGATGTAACCTAAGAAGACAATATGAAAGTGGACAATGAACGAGCCGTCCCGGGGCAAGTCTTATGCCGCTAAATTGCACCCCAGAAAAGTACTCCTTCGGAGTATAGATGGCCATGGGCAAAAGTAAGACGATCACAATTGGTGAGTTACCCCGGATCGTCGTTCTCATAACTAATTCTGTATAAAGGCCTGACCAAAGTCCGGCAATCTCCGTATATACATCGCATTGTGCAGCGATCAATGTCACCATAAATCAGGGAAGAGTATTGGTGGCTTGGCAGTCCGAGAGCTTATCAAGCCCTATCAGAAGCCCTCGTTTGTTGGCTGCACCGTGGTGAAACGACGCTCGGCAACACTCCGGCGTTCACCGATACCAAGGGATTCATCAAATGTTATCGGGTTTATACTAGTACTCGTTGGGCTTGGCACCTGAGTCGAAAGTGCGGTTAGTGTCGGTGTGCTTTACCCCTTTGAGCCCATAGCGCTAATTTCATGTACTCCAGAGTGGTTGGGAGCTAAGGTATGCCCACTGTGGTGCCTTCTTCAGCACTTCAAGGTGGATATCATTTTCAAATAGAAACTGTATTCAAACCTCCACAACCACGGCTCGGTGTATTAGTGGAGAACCCTAACCTTATAACAATCAATCACACATAGTAACATCGAAAGGAATATTCAGGGCCAAAAATACCTGGCCCTCTGCCTTGATAGTTTATTTTCATCTCCAAGGGGAGAACGGTATTAACCTAAAATAGAGAGGGCGGCACACGAGCGACTTCTTTTGTGCGGAGATGTAATGTCAAGGTGTCGGCAGACTAAGAAAACTTTGGCTTCTCAGCGTTGATCTTCCGCCAATGTATGGCCTCGGGCTTGTAATCTTGCCCCTAGTGACGTTTTAGTGCTGCAACAGTCTTATCACGACGGAAGACAAGAGAAAAAAAAAAAAAAAGTCTTTGCCACTCTCCATAACCTGGGATTGGATAAGTGGAGTTTTAACTTAGCTTCCTTCGAAGAATTTTTTTTTCTTTTACTTTTCCATTACTGGTTGAATCCACCACCCAGCCACACACCGGTTGTAGATGGTCTGCATGCTGCTCCAGCAAAAGGCATCGGGGAGAGAACATAGAAAAGAAAGAGGGAAAAAATTCCCCTAGCCATCCAGAACAACCGTAGAAGACTAGCCACTAGCGTCCTGTATAGTTGAGAACACCATGCCATGAGACAAGGTCTTAAGGTTAAGAACATACACTATCCCCGCTTACTGGGTTGTCAACCGATAAGTCCCAGCCTTGCATCGGTCAGTCTTTCCTCTAACGGCCTTATCTCAGGTGGACATGGCCTGAGCTGAAATTTTTACTCGTCTAACACACATTCCCATTATCTTATTGTCAGACCCCAATCAATTCACATCTGGGTCCATGCATTTAATAATAAAATCCTGTTAATCCTCCCCCGGTCCTGCCCCGTCAGTGAAATATTGATCACATTTTGATCTTGCCACAGCCTTGAACAGATCAACGGGATTAACCCACGTGCTACTTGATACGTTACAAGCGGCGTGGAGATGGTGGATGAGAAGAGACTGGAAGACAACGGCACATCTGCGAGTCACGCGATCTCCTATACTATGCCTACGATGGAGGAAGCTACGCCACAGCATCATGGCGCAGGTCCTAATGCGCAACGAGATATTGAAGAAGATATCACTTACACGAAAGATGTGCACTCCGAGAAGAGAGAACTACCAGAGTCGGGTTCTCTCGATAGCAGTGGCCAGAAGAAGGATGATAAAGACGAGGAGGCAGGTGAAAACGTTCCGTCGCGGTCGTGGCGCCGCTATCGCCCGTGGTTGAAGCATGTTGTCTACGCCGTCATCTGGCTCTTGTTCACCGGGTGAGTTGTGCCTTCTTCGAGCTGTCGGGGACACCTGCCAGCGAGGTAGCTGTGATCTTTTCAAAGCTCATTATGTCACTTATAGCTGGTGGATTGCCGGTCTCATCCTCCACCGGTATGATCTGGGCTGGTTGATCCCATTTTTGCTCTACCTCGCGATTACATTGCGCCTCCTCTTTCTCTATGTTCCCATCTCGATTTTAACCAGACCAGTCTACTGGATATGGAACAAGACCGCTTCACGATTCGTCGACATGATCCCAGAAAAGCTAAGAATCCCCAGCGGTGCGCTCTTGACGATTGCAGTGATTATCGTCGGCTCTTTTGCCTCGCCGGAGTCTGCTGACAATACCCGCGCAAATCGGGCCGTCAGCCTCTTTGGACTAATTGTTTTCCTCTTTGTCTTGTGGCTTACCTCAAGAAATCGGAAGAAGATTATCTGGCATACTGTCATCGTGGGAATGCTTGTGCAATTCATCATCGCACTCTTCGTCCTCAGAACCAAGGCGGGATATGATATCTTTAATTTCATTTCCACGTTGGCCAGAGAACTCTTGGAGTTCTCCAGACAAGGTGTGGATTTCTTGGTGGAAACTGGTTGGGCCGATAAGCACAGCAGCTGGTTCCTCGTTAGTGTGGTCCCGGCTATCATCTTCTTCGTGTCTATCGTGCAGTTACTCTACTACACTGGAGTTCTCCAGTGGGCAATTGGCAAGTTTGCCGTATTCTTCTTCTGGGCAATGCGCATCTCGGGAGCTGAAGCTGTGGTGGCAGCTGCATCTCCTTTTATCGGACAAGGCGAGTCGGCCATGCTTATCAAGCCTTTCGTTCCCTATCTTACGATGGCGGAAATTCACCAAGTCATGTGCTCTGGATTCGCTACCATCGCAGGATCAGTCCTGGTATCCTTTATCGGAATGGGTTTGAACCCCCAAGCGCTGGTTTCCTCGTGCGTGATGAGTATTCCGGCATCCTTGGCAGCATCTAAGCTGCGCTGGCCCGAGGAAGAGGAAACGCTGACAGCTGGCCGTATTGTCGTCCCTGAAGATGATAGCCACAAAGCAGCCAACGCCCTTCACGCATTCTCCAACGGAGCCTGGATGGGTATTAAAATTGCAGGCATGATTGCCACTACACTTTTGTGTATCATCTCCCTTGTGGGTCTTGTTGACGGCCTGTTGACCTGGTGGGGTCACTACCTGAACATTTACGAGCCGGATTTGACCATTGAGCTCATTGTTGGCTACATCTGCTACCCGATTGCATTCCTTCTTGGTGTCTCCCGCAACGGTGATCTCCTGAAGGTCGCTAAACTCATCGGCACCAAGCTTGTTATGGTAAGCCCCACTGCCTTTGGTTCGAGAGAACCACAAACATGCTAACAGACTCCAAACAGAACGAGTTCATCGCATACGATTACCTACAGAACAAAGATGAATTCCAAACCCTGTCACCCCGCTCCCGGCTGATCGCCACTTATGCCCTGTGCGGTTTCGCGAACATCGGTTCTCTCGGAAACCAAATTGGTGTGCTGGCCCAACTAGCACCCAGCCGAGCTGGTGATGTGTCTCGTGTTGCCGTCAGCGCCATGCTCACAGGCGCCATCAGTACTCTGACGAGTGCGGCCATCGCGGGTCTGCTAATCACGAATGAAGAGCAATACCTCTCAACATCCTCATAACAATGCGGGGACATTGGATCTGAGCATGTGTCGTGCTACTTGAACTGTACTATTTAATTGCGGGTGTTCTTTTACCGTTTTCTTCCCTGTTCGCTATTTGCCGTCTATTTCGAAGCAGAAGTATGTATATACGAGTCCAGGAGCTCACGATCTCAACTCTTTCTTGATGCAATGACTTCATTAAGAGTCTTCGGTTCATTGCTCTGTGAGCAGTAAATACTATATGAATATTCCGATCATTCTTACTTCATCCCATTTGTGGATGCATCTCTTCCCATCTATTCCGTCGTTATTCCCGTACGATCTTCCTGTGGCTGCTGTGCTTACGGGTGACTGCACTCAAAGCTACAGTATTCGATCCCGTCTGTATCCCAATAAACTAATTCGATCCAGCGCTTTACGGGGTAACTGTCCTGTCTTCCCCTTTTGAACTCTCAGCAATGCTATCCATATCTCTGATAGCAAAAACACTGTGTTTCTCATAGTCAGACATTGTGCATCTTTTTCAGCAATTGATGCCGCTGTCCGTGCACATAGACTGACTGGCAGCTCAACGGGTACTGACACCCATGTATGTATATCTGCCCATCACAGAAAAGCCAGCAAATCCAACCACCCTCAAATCAATTGTAATAGATAGGGCCGTCCTGGCTGACTCGGGATTTTATGGTCATGCCGGATCAAGTGTGGCAGGGAGATACTGGCGGGTCTGGCCGCTGGATATCCATAGCATCTTAGCACGCAAGGCGGTTGAGGTAAAAATCATTAGAGAAGTATGTTTAACCATTATTAAGTTGCAGGACGAAGAAATGATCATATTTATTCCACGGGCGCGAGCACTCTTATACCTGAGTTAAACTCGCGGTCCCATAACAGAAGGTGAACCCAACGCATAAACTCCAGAACCATTTGTATCCCTTATGCATCGAACCATATCCCCGAGCCAAAATGCAGGAGTGACAAAGTCTCCAGTGAGACGCCCCAAGAAACGACGACGCACAGACCTTATGCAAAGCATCCAAAAGAAACATGGTCTGTCCTTAACGCCACATCACGGCAACAGCCGACAAAGTCATTACAGTTTACTAAATATCTTCAACGTCGCGGTGTCTCGCAAGGACGTGACGCTTGTATTCTTCCTGGTTTGTATCCCACAGCTCGGCTGCCTGAGCGTTGAGGGGACTGGCACTATTAACAATGTTAGTAAGATGTATGCCACATGCAAGAATGTCAATGTCTCACTTGTTTGGCTCTCCGAGCAAGCTTTGCAAGCTCAGGAGAACACTCTGCACGTTGTACACAGCACTCCATTTATCCTTCAAGATATCCAGGCAGATGCGTCCGGAGAAGTCCACATTAGGGTGGTAGATGGGGGTTTTAAAGAGGACGGTTGGTGGAGAGTAAGGATAGTTGTTGGGGAAGGCAAACGAGAGCTTGAATGTCAAGCCCTCATATGGAGTCTCGTTTGGTCCGCTGATGGTGGCAGTCCAGGAAGTAAGGTTGCCATCGGCGTCAGGAAATGCGGAGATACCAGGAGAAGGCGAGAGCATAAGCTGCATCAGTTCAGCTTGGAGGCTATACGGATGGGTAGAAGTCAGCATAGATTTCCCTTTTATTTATCTTCCAAAGATTATACCGTTTGGTCACGCTTTGGCTGTCATTCCGCTGAGGTGCTGAGTTCAGCTTGGTCGCCTCGAGGGCCTCTGGAGCGGAGTTCTGAGTATCCTCCATTGTGTAATCCATGGTGACTGTGCCGAGAAAGCGAGGGAGTGGAAATAAAATACTTGGATCCTTCTTGACGAAAGGAATAACGAAAAAAAAAAAGACTTCCGGAAGGTTGTGGAATGTGAGTGACAGTAGCAGGAGAGGGTTGCTGTCTGGAATGACGCCGAATGCGAATGCGGTACCACAGTTGGCTGGAAGTGGACGGAACGACCCACAGAACGAACCGTCGAGGATCTGATCGGATTCAGAGAAGTCGAAAGTTCCAAGATTGACTTTTGAAACTTGCAATGCAGGGATGGACAGAAAGAATAAGGAACCTTACAGGTGTAATATTATTAACCGCTCGACTGGCGAGGACAAGGGAAAGGCTGGGGTTTTGCAAACGGGGAAACCTTAGAAGGTATTCGAAGGCCTTTTTCGGGCTCCTTTTGTTTACTGTACCAACCAAATAAATGCACCCCCGGCAACGCAGGCAAAAAAAAAGCCCCGCCTGATCTCACACCATAAATCTGACTCGTTCTTTCATCGCGCTATTAAATAGAATTTGACTTTAAACTGCCTCGTGAGATGAGGTCGGAGGTTTTTGTATAGCGTGCTCTTTCCGTATGATGCTCTCCAATTCAATGATGGCCTGTACCAGTCGTGTAAAGTTTCGGGTCTCATTAAATCTGTTCTCCAGTGTCCTCCATCAACAGAAAAGCAGTGCTCCGCCACTTAACACACTCCATATGGCAGGCGACACGCCGCTGCGGGTCTAAAAATGTATGACGGGCATTAAACCAACAGCGATCCTTTTTATCACGTTGGTTCCTCCGTAGCAGTCAAGCGAATGGTTGATGTGTTATTTGTTGTTTGATCCTTTATTTCTGCTATATCCGTAAAATGATCTTTTCTTCTCTTGGTATAGCTCATACACATTCTGCTATCCAATCATTCAACCATATTTCGCTCGTGTTTTGTCCTCATCATGAATGTTGCGCCCGGCGGATCAACATATTACCCAAAGAGGATAAAGTGGCAACTCGCGTGCCGCGTTTTCTCAGCCATCTTGACCCTTACCTATCTTCATCTTCCAGGATAATGGGGCTGAACCTGGCTCTTGTATGACAAGGATCTTTCCATCTTTCTACCCAGTCCGACTGACCTCGTACAGTCAGGCTCACAGAGGGCTACGTCAAGATGCACCACTCTCAACTCGCCCCGCTACCAAACGATTTGCCCTTTCGTATTGTGTCCAAGACAATCGGCCAGGGTGCCTACGCGTGGTATGATTATTCTTCTTCTTCCCATGTGATGTGGATTGCACTGTGCACTGCAGTTTGCTGATACTATTTGGTGTCGTTGTATAATAGCATCAAAAAGGCATGTCCATCGCATACGGATAATCCTGTCTTCGCCGTGAAATTCATCCATAAAGAATACGCCGCTCGACATGGCAAGATCAGCCCACGACAATTGCAAATGGAAGCGACGGTGCACAAACACATCGGCGATCATAATAATATAATATCTTTCTTCCAAACCGGAGAGGATGGGGTCTGGAGATGGATCGCCATGGAATTGGCCGAGGGAGGCGATCTTTTTGATAAGATCGAGGCCGATGAAGGTGTGGGGGAGGATATCGCCCATGTTTATTTTTCACAACTTGTCAGTGCAGTGGGATATATGCACTCGAAAGGTGTGGGCCATCGCGATATCAAACCAGAAAACATGCTCTTGACGGCAGATGGGAACCTGAAAATTGCGGATTTCGGCCTGGCAACTTTGTTCGAGTATAAAGGGGTGACAAAGCTTTCTACCACTTTCTGTGGCAGTCCGCCTTATATTGCACCGGAGGTCATTACTTGCAGCAACAAAAACCACATGAAAGGGGTAGGCTACCGACCGGATCTGGTCGATATTTGGTCATGCGGGATTGTCCTTTTCGTTCTCTTGGCCGGCAATACGCCCTGGGATAGCCCGACAGAGAGTAGTTACGAGTTCCACGAATATGTCACAACCAACGCACGGACAAGTGACGAACTATGGCAACAGCTGCCAGTTGCGACATTGTCATTACTACGAGGTATGCTAAATATCGACCCAGCGAGTCGCTTCTCCTTGGAAGATGTTCGGAGGCACCCCTGGTATACACGGCAGAACAGGTTTTTATCTCCGGATGGCAGACTCAGAGACCCTATCAATATGGCTACAACAATGTTCGAGTCTCTTCATATAGACTTCTCTCAGGATCCCCTCGCTCGGCGAGCGAATAGTAGTGTTGATCCTTGTCGAATGGACATGGACATAGGAGATCTGGATACCGACTTCAGAATCTCATCGACGCAACCTGAAATGCCAAGAGGCGACATGCTAGTCGATTGGGATACACCTCACTTAACTGATGTCTTTTCATCCACTCAGCCGATGGGACAGCCTCTTTTTGTGGGTGATACCTATGTAGCTGACACGCTTGAAGATGAGCCGTCCATGTCACAGTTTTCTCCTCATCCATCTGTGCCTCTCAGCCGAACGCAGAAGGCACAGCAATTCCGTGATATAGTCCCATCGCGGCCTCTGACTCGCTTCTACTCTACATGGGAACTCAAAATCCTTGTGCCCCTCATCTGTGAGGCTCTGCATCGCCTGGGGGTGCCCGTGCCATCAGTACCCGCGGTTTCTGCAGGTGACGCGTCAGCAATGATAAGAATTGTCACCAGGGATGGCCGAATGTGCACGCTTCAGGGTAAGGTCATTATTGAATGCGTGTCGGAGGGTCTATTCGAGATTGAACTTGTGAAAGTGAAAGGGGACCCACTGGAATGGCGACGTTTCTTTAAAAGAGTTGCTGTTCTCTGCAAAGACGCTGTCTACAAGCCTGAGGGCTAGGCGATGGTACTTTTTATCAGGCCCTTGAAAGTTTCGTCCGGGCTCAGTCCAACCCTACACATTCATTGGGACTTTGTAATGGGTCCCCTTCTGTACGACTAATATGATTTATGATGGATTGGGTAAAAGATATCAATTGGAAATAGGGGCGTGTGTATGCTCTGAGATATTCGAGGGATCTAAGCAGAGCCCTGGCATGAAATTCAATAGCAGCCTTTTATCTTACACTGTATTGAAATCAACCCTCAACATGGGCTTTCTTAAATAAATCGTCTCCACCGCAATGCATGCTAACACGTGACGCCAGTCAGGCTGATCATTGATCGCGGGGAAATTTATAAAAGAAAAGTCTGGAACCCAACAACAAGAGACGGCTTGTCCCACATTTTTGTAGTGAGCCCCAATTGGATCTGTCCGGCCTCGATGGTGTCTCCGGACCAGTTTTCCTCATGGAGAAGCTGCCCGTAGAGATTCTTGCTAAGATAATTGACTGTAAGCGCATCTAATCTCATTGCTTTCGCATCCTCAGCCAGTTTACACTATTCTCCACACTCCGGTCTATTAGTGCGGGTGGTCCTTGTGTAGTATCTTTTGCCACAGTCGCTACACGAGCTAACCATCCTTGTGAAACACCAGATCTCACGCCACATGAACAGGTACAGCTTCAGTCTGTCTCAAAGCGATTCTTCGGGCTCGCGCGGGACAACAACCTATGGAGACTCCATTGTTATGAGCAGTCATGGGCCGCCGCACACGCCTCTTACTCGGCCAACAGGGCCTCGGCACGCCGTGTCACAGATTCCACTACGCCCCTTAGCTCGTTGGGCCAAACTTCTCTTCGTTCCCTAATCCAACCAGATACTTCGCTCTCAAACGGGGATCAGAATGTGTCATTTGCTGAACGGTCAAGAGCGGCGGCAACGTGGGATCCGTCATACGAGGGTGAAGATATCGACTGGTATTCGGAGTATATTGCTCGTAATGGACCGATATCCTTTAATTGGCTCCAGCAGCCCTTTACAAAAGAATATCAAGGGAAAAAGACGCACCGCGAGGTCAAAGGTATGGGGTTACTGCGGGATTGGAGCTCTGCGCGAGAGAACAAGGCTATCGCGCCATTAGACGACGGCAGTGTTTGCATTTGGGATCTCAACCATTCCCACTCAATCGGGTCTCAGTCTACCAAGGGCAGGATCCTTGGAGTTAGCAAGCCGGGCATCCTAATGGCCAATCTATCTGGCCGGAGGGATCACTCGGCGGCCAAATCAGGGCTGGAGTTTATTAATCTTGGGGAATGTGTGAGCGTTGACTCAATTCGTCGAAGAGCATATCTTGCTGTTGCCAATGTCTTGAATGAAGTCGATCTCGAGACGCTGAGCGTAATCTCACAGCAGCGTTATCCATGGTCGATCTTTGCCCTATCTCAAGAGACGGACTACTCCGTGCCATTAACTCTAGCTACTACGTTGAGCCTTCATATATACGATGGTCGGCTATCTGCAACCGAGGAAGAAGAGGCGATTAATCTACGGTGTGAGAAACCGACACTTTCGTTGGTCCCGAAATCACAGATCTATGCTCCTCCTGATTCCCCCCTTCTCCAACTTCGACCCAACGGACAGCCTCCTCATCGCATACGAAGTCCCAACCCCTTAGACACAGGTGAAGACTATGCTCCTTTGTTCCAACCAGGACCACTTGCCCTACTGCATCCCCCAGCCCCTCACGTGAATTCCATATTCCTCGCCGGGCGATTCCCCAGCATCTTGCAATATGACCGACGATTCTTTCCCCGGCTGCAGAACACGATTCACTCGGGAGGTCGACTATGCGGCCTCGCCTCTGTCCCAGCCCCACAGTTTCCGCTGTTTTCTGGGTCGTCCTGCCCCGACTCACATAAAGTTGTCGCCTGTGGTGAATACAAAGGCAAAGGCTCCCTTGAGCTATACAGCCTTACGCCGTCGGGTGCGCAAGGAGAGAACGAGCCATCGGATGTATCATCCAGCCTAACACCAGTGTATCAAAACCGACAGAGTTCTGCGAGCCTGAAGGTGTTATCAGTCGAGTCGCACGGCACCCGTATAGTCTATTCCGATGGAGATGGCAACATCAAGTGGGTTGAACGAGACGGCCGAGCCGAAGTTCGTCGTTTCAACATCAACGACTACAAACCTCGTCGAAGGAATGAGCAAGACTTGACTGGATCCAACACTAATATGCATGGTGAGAACGGAGAGGCCCGCGGCCTGTGGAACGACTCCTCTAGTCCTCAGAGTCACGATGAAGTTGCTCGGAAAATTCTACCCACCGGCGGAAATTTAACGGGAGATGAACTCCTCGTCTGGACAGGCGAACGTGTTGGTCGCATTAGATTCGCCGATACGGAGAGCTACGACGAAGATGAAGAGGAAGATGATCTCATCGATTTCAGCGAAGATATGGACAGTGCTAAGCGTGAGGAGTTACGACACAGGAGACGTGAGTTCCGGATGCGTGAGCGCGAATATTCCAGCATGATGCGGAGAGCTTTAGAAAGACAGGCCGATGAAGTACGGCGGATGGGAGGCTTAGGGCTGTAAGCCGTGAAGCTACTTTTGCATTTTACAAGGCCCACTGGGGAACTTGGCTACATACTATTCGGATGACATACCTTTTAGATTGATTCACCTCTTCCCTTTATAGACAGCACGATTAGCAAGCGCAAGATGTTTTTATCTCCTTTCACCTTCCCAGTATCTCCCTGGTGACCACTGAAGCATGTATATAGTGAATGCTACAGTATCAGAGTCTGTCTCTATCGTAGTACACATTGCCAAGGCTTTCGCTGTAGACAGGCACATCTGACCAGTGACACTGTGCTAAACAAACGAGTACGATGCTTTGCTACATAGGTTTGGTTGTGGTTGTGGTGATTGATTTCGCTATAAACGGTCAATGCTCATTTCTAAATAAAGTGCTCCATAGACTAAATTTACAGACATATAGCCAGCATTTCTTCAGTGTATATCTATCCCTGTAATTCGTATTGCCCTGTCACATCCGTTTCATAAACCGAGAGAAGAGAGGTGTTGCTCATCTGATATCCCATACCCGCCTAGCCTCCAACTTTGCTTAGCAATAGTACATACAAAAACAGCCCCATAAACAGGTCGTAAACATGCACCTCGCAATGAAAAGAACCAAGAAAAATGGAAAAATTGACAATAAGAAAAAAAAAAAAAAAATGAAAAAAGGTTATACAAGAAACATTGTCACATTTAAACATCTTACTGTTTTCCATTTGTGACAGCAGCAAGGCTACCTTCTGTTTTCTCGACGTACTCAACCAAGTCTTCGATGGTGCATACCTTGATGCCCCATTTCTTGCCGAACTTCAAGCATCCATCACGTCTCATCATGTCGTTATTGCCACCAATCTCTGGGATACCCGGGACCAGCTCGCCGTCCTCCACTAACTCAGCAATTACACCAGCTTGTACCTTACCGGTTAAACGGCAGAACTCGACTGCGGCTTCAGTGTGTCCTCTTCGCTCGCGCACACCACCGCTCCTGGCCTGGAGAGGGATAATATGGCCCGGTCTCCGGAAATCTTCGGCGCGAGCAGTCGGAGAGGCAAGTGTTCGGCATGCGAGGGCGCGGTCCTGCGCCGAGATACCGGTGGTAACAGTTGGGTCACTTGAGTCGACAGAGATCGTGTATGCGGTTCCTTTCGGATCTGCGTTCTCAAGCACCATCTGGGGTAGACTGAGTCGGCTGGCGATTTCGGGAGATACAGGTGCGCAAATTAAACCACTGGTTTGGGGAAGAAAAGGTTAGTGACTATACATGAGACGCATGCAGTTGGGGGGTGTGAGAATATCGGGTTGAGAGGGATTCCCACCTTGTGAAGCGAACCAGAAAAGCCATCTGAGCGGGGGTAATTGAGTCGGCAGCAATAATGAGATCGCCTTCATTTTCACGGTCTTGCGAATCAAGCACAATTATGAATTCGCCATTCTCTATGCAGAGTCATGTGGGTTAGCGTTGCCGGTAGGAATTGCCTCGGGACGTCTCCACATGCGTGCTCCTTCAGCACAAAGGGGAAGAATATAGAGGGAAAGGGCAACGGGAGCAATGCTCACTGAAAGCCTTAATTGTATCCTCAATTGAATCGAATTGAAGACTGGGATCGGTATCTGCGGGCATGTTGAGTCGCAAAGATTTGCCCCTCACTTGAGCGGGGCGGAGGAATAAATGTGGCGTTGGTACTTGTTTCTTTGAGATTGGACGTAGGCACACCCAAGCTTGAGTCTGATTATTCTGATGTATGCAATTGGGACAGTAGATTTAGTTTGGACGATGGAATTGACTCCTTTCCAAATACGAATGAGTCAAGCCAACAATAGGTATCTCCAGGTCGGTGTGCGGAGAAGTGCGGATACCGAATACCGAGATGCAACTCTAGAGTAGAATCAAGTGTGACAGGAAAGAACAGAGTTATCTGAAGCTCGAAAGAAGTATTTCTATAGTCGGAAAATTCCGGTAGCGCAGCGATATATATATGGTTGGAAGCAAGAGGAAGGGAAGGGAAGAAGAGTGGGAGGCCCGGATTCAAGTCGATCACTAATGGTTTGTCATGTATGGAAAACCAGTGCCGCGGGTGATAACTCCATCCCACTTCCCTTTAAGGTAGTACTACTGCCCACACCGAGGCTGTTCCCAATTTATGCGCGCTGCGCGCTCAAGACATGCCTATCTTCCCTTTCTGAGGTAGATCTCAATAACTATATGATGATGATTTCAATTAAAAAATATTCGTGAAATGGATATCATCCAGAGGGCATTATGGTGATCTACGCAGTAATATTAGTCCATGTGACGGTTTTGGGTATCTATATTTTATTATTTTACAGGCTGGACAGCAACTGGCGATGAGCGAAGATGCTAGCCAGACTTTAAATCGTGTGATGAAACTCAAGTTCCCGGTGTATGTTCCTCCTAAGACGCCAATTGATGCAATGGGACCGATCTCCATCATAGTCGTGCCAATCTCTATAATTCAATCTCAACGCAATGCGCAGTTGGAAAGCGCAACTGCAGAAGCCAATGTTCAACATTCTTTTTCCATAGCGTAAGCGCTTCAGTCATCGTTTAAGATGTGAGTAATCTCTCAAGACACCCATCATATGGGTGTTAGTCGTCTTGCCACTGCGACGAGGCTTCTTGACCTTCTTGTGTTCAATCTTGGGTCGAGCTTTGGTGACCTTGTTTTTGTTCGTGGGTGTAATACCGGCCTTCTCCAATTCCTCCTTGACAGCCTGCTGGTCCGGAACTCTGATCTTCTCCCAAATCTGACGGAACTCGTCATCGAAGTGTTGTATCAAGGATGGATCATTGGCCCACACCATCTTCGCATGGTCGTCCTTCTTGTTGCGAGTAACAAGAAGTTTTCCTTCTTTCTCTAACTGATTGATGGTGTCCTCCACATTGGGCCAGCCTTCCCGCAGCTCACGAACGCTCATTCCGGCAGCGGTAGACTGCGACTGGAGTTTCTGGAGCAACTGCTCAGCAGTGCGGATATTGTGTGGTGGGCGAAAGCTGAATGTGCCTTCTCCGTTTGCCCCACTAGGATCATATTGGACTTTCTCGTGCATCTGAAGGATGCTCCGTAGTGCCTGGACATAACCCTGATCATTGGCCCGATGTTGGAGAGAAAGGTAGGAGACGATATCCGTAAACCTGAGCGGGACCCCCTTGTTTTTCATATGCTCGATTGCAAAGATAACCTGTGTCATGATATCCTTGCCTGTGCCAGTATTGGCAGGCTGCGAGTAGACGATATCTGCATCGTGCCTTTTCCGCTTGACATCGCCGCTCGGGGTGGGTGTGGAGGCCGAAGACGGTACTTGCGAACTACTGGCAGAGTTGTTATGGACGAACCGTCTCTGCTGTGGCATGCGAGCCGCAGCAGCCACGACGCCAGCGTTGAAGCTTTTGAGTTGCTGCTGGAGATGCGACATGGTTGCAAGTTCTCAAGCAAAAGCCGAACTCACAGTTGAGAGAAAATGTGATGTGAAGGGTCCAGAAGTTAGTAAGATGAGGCAAGGCTTGGCTCACCGGAGCCAAACAGAGCTCAAGTAGAGGTCGCGATAGCTCATTCGAAAGTCCAAAGACGAACACGGTCACCTAGAGCTATCGAGTCTACCCTGGAGTAAGGCGCACCGAGAAGGCTGTCAGCAGCCTTTGTTGGGCTTGATAGATGCGCTGTTCTTTGCTACTGTAGCCACAGCCTGTTCATCCGTAGTAATACATCACGTGATGGAATCGGCGCGCTTAACCGCGTTTGGAGCTGTAACCCAACAGCCCGAATGCAAAGCGTCACTCTTCACCCTTTTGTCCATAATCTATTAATCATCAATTTACAGAGGGTTTATCTTCGCTTTACCTCTGTTACTGCTCGCAGACATCTTTCGTTTGATGTCGTCATGAGCTAATTGCAACCTTGAGCGCTGTGTGCACGTGTCAAAGACAGTGCATATCACGCCTACAGCAACATCGTCTGCTCACCTGAGTACACGACGTTTGCCCTGGGGCATTCTTAATTAACCATTCATAAGGGTAGGCGGCTTTGTTCTGCTGTCAACCTACGGCGCCATGGCTACTGCTACGATTGAATTGCCTTACCTGTCCTCTCATTACTCCATCGCGGAGTCGACCCTTACCACTCTTACCCAAGCTCCTACGGTTGAACTAGTGAATCAACTCCTAGAGGCAATCACGAAGAAGGCCCGAGAATACGATGATCTGAAGTCCGATAAGCTTCGCCTGGAGGTAGAGCTTGAAAACGCTGTTCGCAGCAGTGAGTCCAAGGTCAAGGTCTTGAAGGGCTCTGTCGAGAAAGGCCATGCAGAAGTTGAGGAATCCAGGAAGAAATTACATGAATCTGGTTAGTGCTATCAATGTTGTGCTGCCATGCAATTGCTTATCTATTATAGAAAATATCCGATCCAGCCTGGAATCTGAGATCGCCGCCTTGAAATCCTCTTCTACCTCCAATGAATCCGAAGTTAGCTCTTTGAAATCCCGCATTTCCTCACTTGAAGCATCAAACCGGGACACACTAGCACTTCTTGAATCAAAGTCTGCAGCATACGATAAGCTCGCGGAGGAGCTTTCGACACAACACAAGAAAACCATTGAATTGAGGCGTGAACTTTCTTCTGCCGAGCAGAATCTTCAGGCTGCAAACTCGGCATCCGCGAGCGCCCGTTTCCGCGAGCAAAGTCTCCAGCAGGACTTGGATTTGACAAAGAAGAACAACGAATGGTTTGAAACAGAATTGAAGACAAAGTCTGCCGAGTATCTGAAATTCCGGAAGGAAAAGAGCGCTAAGATCGCCGAGCTTCAGCGCGAGAATGAGGAGGCGAGTGCAACCATCGACTCCTTGAGACGTAGCGAAAACGCCCTTAAGAGCCGGCTCGATGAGGTGGAGCAGCGGTATGAAGAGTCGCTTTCGAGTATCCAACAACTCAAGGAGGAGGCCATCCAAACAGCTGAATCATTCAGAATTGAATTGGACAGTGCGAACAGACTCGCCGAATTGCAAGGAAATGCCGCGGAAACCGCCAAACAACGAGTCCAGAAATGTCAGTTCGCCTTAGAAAAGGCGAGGGACGATGCAGCAGAGGAGATATCCCGACTCCGCGTGGAAGTTGAAACAGAACATTCCGATAAAGAAGCCGCTGAACGCCGCATCGCTGAACTTGAGCTCACAGTGAGCCAACTCGAGTCCGAAGGTGTTGCCGGAAGGAGGTCCATGAGCCCAGCACCAGGCCTTAACGGTGGGCCTAGTACGCCTGTTCGTCCTGGTACGCCTGTTGGTACCTTTTCGCCTAGAACTTCTCGAGGCAAGGGCGGCCTCACTCTAACGCAAATGTATACGGAATATGACAAGATGCGAACACTACTGGCCGCGGAACAAAAGACGAGCCAGGAACTCCGGTCAACGTTGGATGAGATGGTTCAGGACCTTGAAGCAAGCAAGCCTGAAATTGACGAGCTGCGCGCTGATCATGCCAGACTAGAGAATGCTGTTGTTGAGATGTCTAACATTCTTGAAACTGCTGGAAAGGAGAGGGATGACGCTACAAAGGAAGCAAGGAAATGGCAAGGCCAGGTGGAGGGTTTGGCTCGTGAAGGAGATATTCTGCGCCAGCAGCTTAGAGATCTGAGTGCACAGGTGAAGGTTTTGGTGTTGGAAGTCGCCGTTTTGAAGGAAGGTGAAGGTAGCTACGACAGGGACGAGCTCGAGAAGATAGCCCGAAAGGAGATCGAGGACGCCGCTGCAGATCTCACTCCTACGGGACGCTTCATTAGCCAGAACTTGATGACGTTTAAGGACCTCCATGAACTTCAGGAGCAGAACGTGACCCTCCGACGGATGTTGAGAGAACTTGGGGATAAGATGGAGGGCGCTGAAGCTCGGGAGAAGGATGCTGTCCGTCAACAAGAGCAGGAAGAACTGAAGGAGTTGAGGATCAGAGTACAGACATATCGCGATGAGATTGCAAACCTTGTAGCTCAGACAAAGAGCTATGTAAAGGAACGTGACACTTTCAGGAGCATGCTTACACGTCGGCGTCAGACGGTCGGCGATTCTTCTGCTTTCTCTCAGTCTCTTCCGCTCGGTGCCGCACCCCCTGGTACTGCTGATGAGCATATGAAGGACGCACCTGATTATGCTGAGCTTCTTCGCAAGGTGCAAGCACATTTTGACAGCTTCCGCGAGGAGTCTGCCACTGATCATTCTGCCCTTAAGCAACAAGTAAACGAGTTGTCGAGGAAGAACAGTGAGTTGTTGAGTGAGATTAGCCGGTCCAGCAGTCAGCTGGGTGCTGCTACTCAGAGGGCGGAACTGTTGCAAAGTAATTTCAACATGCTTAAGAGCGAAAACGCTGAGCTCCAGAAACGCTATGCTGCGCTGTTCGAGAATGCAAACCGTCAAGATCTTAAGACACAACAAGCAGCTGAAGATTTAGTGGAAACAAAGGGACTTGTTGAAAGCCTCCAGCGGGAGAATGCGAACCTGAAGGCTGAGAAGGACCTCTGGAAGAATATCGAGAGAAGGTTGATTGAAGACAACGAGACATTACGGAATGAGAGAAGCAGACTTGACTCGCTCAATGCTAACCTGCAGACAATTTTAAATGAGCGCGAGCACACTGATTCAGAGAGCCGTCGTCGCCTACAGCTTAGTGTCGAATCACTTGAGTCTGAGTTGCAATCAACTAAACGGAAACTCAACGATGAGGTTGAGGAATCTAAGAAGGCAGCCCTGCGGAGAGAATATGAACATGAGCAAAGTCAGAAACGGATTGATGATTTGGTGACTAGCTTGGGATCAGCTAGGGAAGAACTAGTTGGGATCAAGACAACCAGAGACCATTTGCAGTCTAGGGTGGATGAGTTGACTGTCGAGCTCCGGAGTGCCGAGGAGCGCCTACAAGTGATGCAATCTCGACCTAGCGTGTCCGCTGCTCCAACTGAGGTGCCCACAACTATGGAAGACGGTGTACAAGAGTCTGGTTTGACACGTGAGCAGGAGTTGGGTATCCAAGTTGCTGAGTTGAAGCGTGATCTTGACTTGGCCAAGGGCGAGCTTGAGCATGCCAAGGAACAGGTGGAAGACTATAGGGCAATCAGTCAAGGGGCTGAGGAACGCTTGGAGTCTGTCACCGAGACACACGAACAGTACCGCGAGGAAACCGAACGCCTTGTCGAAGAGAAGGATAAGAAGATTCAGGATCTTGAAAAACGAATTGAAGAAATCTCGTCCGAGCTTTCTACTACCAATAGTGAGCTATCTAAACTCCGCGATGAGCAAGGGGATGTTGCCCGTCGCCTCGAGGAGCAGAAGTCTCACCTGGAAGCTGAGATCACAAGACTAAAGGACGAGAATGAACGCCAGCTTGCCGCAGCCCAATACCATCAAGCAGATTTGAAGGCTCAGGCAGAAATTTCACAACATGCCCAGCAAAACTATGAAAGCGAATTGGTCAAGCATGCTGAGGCTGCAAAGAACCTACAGCTAGTTCGCTCAGAAGCTAATCAGTTGAAGCTTGAGCTTGTTGAATCTCGTGCCCAAGCCGACACATACAAGAAAGATCTGACACAAAAGGAGGAAAGTTGGAATGAGCAGAAAGATAGGTATGAAAGTGAACTCTCTGAACTGCAGAAACGCCGCGAGGAAGTCTTGCACCAGAATTCTTTGCTCCACTCACAACTTGAGAATATTACAAACCAAATCTCCGCTTTACAGCGGGATCGTGCCAACATTCCTGAGACCGAGGACGAAGGGGAAAGCTCTGCACCCAATCTGGAAGGCCTTCAAGAGGTCATCAAATTCCTGCGTCGTGAAAAGGAGATTGTTGATGTTCAGTACCATCTATCAACACAAGAGAGTAAACGTTTGCGCCAGCAGCTCGAATATACGCAGTCTCAACTAGACGAGGCGAGGTTGAAGCTTGAACAGCAACGTCGCGCTGCTGCTGACAGCGAGCATACCGCTCTGAGTCACAACAAACTCATGGAGACCTTGAACGAACTCAATCTTTTCCGGGAAAGCAGCGTTACGTTGCGTAATCAGGTCAAGCAAGCGGAAACTGCCCTTGCGGAGAAGTCTGCACGTGTCGACGAGCTCGTGCAGCAAATGGAACCTCTGGAAACACGGATAAGAGAACTTGAAAATGTGGTGGAGACGAAAGATGGGGAGATGAAGCTCTTACAGGCAGACCGCGACAGGTGGCAACAGCGAACCCAGAATATTCTCCAGAAATACGATCGTGTTGACCCAGCTGAGATGGAAGGGTTGAAGGAGAAACTGGAGACTCTGCAGAAAGAGCGGGACGAAGCCGTGTCAGCCCGCGACACCTTGCAGGAACAAGCAGCTGCTTTCCCAGAGAAATTGAAGCATACAGAGGAGAGGCTGGTGGAAATGCGTGGAAGGCTTACCGAACAGTTCAAGGCTAGATCTAAGGAACTTACTGGCCGTATTAACGCTAAGCAGCTGGAGTTGAATACGGTGGTGCAAGAGAAGGAAGTTATTCAAGAGGAATTGAAGACGACTAAGGAAGAATTGAGTGGGTTGAAAGCCACGTTGGCGGAGAAGCCAGTTGCACCAGCCGTTGAAGAAAAACCTGCCGGCTCTGGTGTCGACTCGACGCCTGCTTCTCAGTTCCCTGCACCAACCACTCAACTGCCTGTTCCTAGCGACGATGAAAGAGTAAAGGCACTTGAAGAGAAGGTGCAACGCCTGGAAGCTGCTCTTGCCGAGAAGGAGGCTGCTTTGGCGGAGAAGGATGCCACTATAACCGCCAAGGATGCCGAGCACGAGACGAGGGCTAAAGAACGTGTAGAGAAATTGAAGGAGACCTTCAATAACAAGCTAGCTGAAGTTAGGACGGCCCACCGACAAGAGATAGAAAAGTTGAGGACCAATCAACAAGCCGCACCACAGCCGCAAGAACCAGGAACCCCTGTGTCGAAACCAAATCAGGCTCCTACAACACCTGCAGCTCCCACAACTCCTGCAAAACCAGAAGGAGAACTACCGCAACTTACTGATGAACAAGCTAAAGCACTGGTAGCCAAGAACGAAACCATTCGGACCATCATTCGAAACAATATCCGGACAATGCTTGCTAAGGAGAAAGAGAAACAGGCGGCTCAGCCTTCGGCAGGTGTAAGTCAGGAAACTTTGGCCTCCATGGAGCAAAAGTTCAATGAGGAGAAGGAGGCCCTCAAGAAGGCTCATGAGGAAGGTGTTGAAGAGAAGATCAAATCTGCCGTCGAGCTATCTGATAAGAAAACATTGGTTAAGATCAGTATGCTCGATACACGGTGCAGGAATGCGCAGGCCAAGATCGACGTTGTTCAGAAGGCGGCCACAGAGACTCCTCAGAGACCTGTTGTTGAGGTGTGGGAAATAGCGAAGACAACCAAGGCTCCGCCTCAAACCCAAAAGCTTGCATCGGCTGCATCCCCCGCACAAGTAGCGTCACCGGCGCCCGCGCCAACACCTGCCCCAACACCAGCGGCAGGAGTGGTGGCACCGAGCCCATCACCGGCTCCAGCCCCGACTCCTGCGCCTGTCAACCAGCAGCAAGGCCCAGCAGCAACTGGCTCTGAAACGACAACCGATCAAGCCAAGGGACCTGCCCCAGCCGAAGTCCAGGGCCAAGGTGGTGTGCAGCAACAGCAAGAGCAGCAGCAGCCACAACAAAGTACCCAAGGCACAGCGCCGTCAGCGGCGAATGCCCCCGTCAACCCCTTCGGACAGAGTCAGAACAAACAGCCTGCATCGCTACCAAGTAAACCTCCTGCTGGCGCTAACAGTGGAGTTCTTAGAGCTCTCCAGTCTGGGTTGCCGGTTGCACGGGGAGGTCGAACAGGCGGGCGTGGTGGCCATCAACAACAAAATCCATTTGGTGGGCAGACTCAGCAGCAGCAGCAACAACAACAACCCCAGCAAAACCAGGGTCAGCCTCAACAGCAACAGCAGGGCCAGCCATCCCAACGTGGCACCGGTCTCACTCGAGGCCGCGGAGGTCGTGGGGGTCATGGCCGAGGTGGCAACCAGAATGTCCAGACTGCAAACCTGCCACAGGGGCAAGGGCAGTCTAGTCCACGTGGAAACCTAAATGCTCATGCTCGCCAGTTTGTTCCTCAGGGAAATAAGCGGGCCCGAGACGACGGTGGAGAGGGTGGTAATGAAGGAGCTGGAAAGAGAATTCGCGGTGGTGGTCATGCAAGAGGTTCTTAAGCCATTTGATTTTTTGTTTCTGGGTTTCTACTTAAATTTTTCATTTTCTGTACCTTTACGCCTGATTTTGTTTGACTAGGGACTAAAGCGTCTACGAACATTCCAAATCATTTCTATGCCCTCTTTAGGGAGAACGGTCGTCAGAAACAGACTTATTGATTTCCTTTGTTCATTTCATCTGATATTATACTTTGACTGCATGATTCGGCAGTTAGATATAGTGTACAGTCTATGCCTTCTAGCGACTGAATACCTACGCACAGAAGTCCTCTTCTGTAGCCGAGAAAATATGTTTAATTACAATCTATCAGGGTATAAAGCGCACTCGAGGGGCAAAAATAAAGGCAAAAAAGTAACAGATGATATGCGTGCCTTGAGCCTGCATATCCAAACAAAATAGACGAGCCACGAGATTCACCTTCTCCTTCCACCCCCTCCGGATCCAATAAGCCTAACAAGAGCCTCTCTCTCCTTCTGCAACACCATCAGTCTCGCATCCTCGATGACTCTCCCTTCGAGCGCCTGGATCCCCTGCGTTGCAGCCGTTGCCGAACTCATTTTCTCCGTCGCACGTGTGCGTCTTCTCTGCCCAAAGCCAGCTCCAGACCCCCACACAACAGTCCAGTCTCGTATCTTCACATTGTCTGAAACCTCGCATCCCGAGCAGATCTTCGAATGTGCGCCTATGGATACGCGCCGATTGATGGTCGTGAGTGCTTCAATTGTAACAGCAGAGTGAATATGTGTCCCAGGCAAGATCGTGGCTAGCGGTCCAACGGTAACACAAGAGGATATACGGATGGGCAATCCGTCTGTTGTGCGCGATTCTCTGAGAAGCGAGGGAGGCTGGGTGGGCGCGGCGCCGATGGTGGTTTTCTCACTGATAATACAGTTCTCGCCGATGATGATGGGTCCTTCGTATGAGTAGATTTTGGCGCGGGGATGGACTATCGTTCCTGCGCCTATTGCGATCGGATGCGTGCCGTGGAGTATGACTGTGTCTGCGACTGTGGCGGTAGGATGTGCTGTTACGGGGGCGCGGGGAGTCGGGGCTGGTGAGGCCGATGCTGAAGGGCGACCGTGTTGGGGTGGTGGTGGTTTGAGGTGAACTTGGCTTTGACGAGGGTCCATTATGAAGGTTAGTCTCGA
Source organism: Aspergillus pseudonomiae (assembly GCF_009193645.1). NCBI lineage: Eukaryota > Fungi > Ascomycota > Eurotiomycetes > Eurotiales > Aspergillaceae > Aspergillus > Aspergillus pseudonomiae. The sequence goes on from NW_022475994.1 coordinate 124,385, forward strand.
TTGGTATGTGCTTGTTGTTGTTGTCGTTGTTGTTGTTGTATTTTGTTAAGGTCGATATGCGGGCTGATTGAATGATTTAATTGATTCCATTAAATCGAAACTAAGCTTAATTGGAGTTGCGGAGCTCGGAAATAACCCCGAGAGGCTTTATCTCCGTGAGATTTACAATAATGGAACATGTGACTCTTCTCCAGTTCATTGCTTTAGATATTTATATGGACTCATGTCAAGACTTGAAAGGTCTAGTTTCTATATCTATATACATAGCGATTATCTCATCATCCCATCTGGGTATCTTCATAAAAAGTGTAGTCAAGAAAACCAATGCCAATGCCAACGCTCATTCTCCGAAAGGTCTGTTCAATTCGCCAGCTCGCCATTATCCCCCTTTAGCGCGGTAGGCTTGATTCCATTCCTTTTACGCCATGCCCAGACACCTCTATCAACCTCTTCTTTGGTCATGCCGTCTCGAACGAGACAAAATGTGACCCCAAGCTCTGTCTCAACGTTCCGATTGCGCGCCTCATCATCGAAGAAGAGCATGTCCTCATAGTTGATTCCGCTAGCCTGGTGAATCTTCGAGAAGTGCTGTGTCTTGTTCGCCGGAAAAATCTGAACGTATGTAAAATAGTCTAAGGCACGGACTGATTTCGCCTTAGCTGCGGGGTTATCAGAAAATGTTGGAATAATGTGAAGCGCCTTGAGCATGTCCCGAGCAAGGTCGGGAGTATGGGTCCGGGAAGCCAGAGCTAGCGGAATTGAGTGAGTTTTGCATGCATAGATGATTGCTGATACCGCGGGGTAGAAGGCGAACGACTCATTCCACCTGTCGCATGAAGAACCGTGAGTACTTCGAACGTATGGGATTTTTCATTGCGCAAAGGATATATATATACCTGTCAGTACACCGGGAATTATTATCCCGTGGCTTAATCGGGGCGCTGACATGTGTATCCACCCAGAATGGCCACAGAGTGTAATCCAGATCAAAGGCGATCAGCTTTGGGAGGGGGAGACCATCGTTGAAGGTTGCGGGAGCAGTAGAGGCATCCTCTAAGGGCTGTGTGTTGGTTCTTTTGGCGCGCATCATGTTCATGATTAATTGGAGCAAGAAAGGGGGCACCCTGTGAGCAGAATCTAGATTTTAGGAGCTTCTAGGTAAGCCAATTCGAATGCAAACCGTGGTTCGACTAGCCATAAATACCAAGGGTCACGTGTGAGGGTTGACGGGGGATCCTGAGGCATTTGATTTAACTTCAATCCTGCATTGATTCCAATCCCTTCCTAGTTTTGGCTCTGTTTCTTGATTTCTAGGGGCACAAAACCGGTTGTTAGGTGAGCTTATACCCACTCGAAAGGTTTTTTCTTTTACTGGGCTGCACAAAAGTACGTGTCCTGAGCGATCCCGGGATTAATTGCCCCGGGCGCGATCCCAAGATATACTCACCTGGCTCTGAAATGAAGGTATAAGAATGAATCTAATGTTGTACAACACATAAGCGAATCTAATTTAGCTGCTCCCATTGAATATATATATACTCCATAAAGTGCTTATAGTAGCATACATAGAGATGGGTATTGACTTCCCAGCTGAGATCAGAACGAACGTTCCCATCTCTCGTCCCCTATCCAATTGAATTAATTCAAGTACAGTCACTGCCCTAGAGAAGGAGTACACAGGAGCACACACAGAGCACTCACGTGCTGTCCTTACAAAAGCAGCCGTAATGTGACTACTACTACTACCTACAAGAGAAATGATCTTAGCAATCCTCCTTCCCCTGAATGGGCCATGAGTGCTATTTTTTATTTTGCAATTTCTTTGTCCTTGTGTGTATATGTGATGGGATTAATGTTTCCTTTTCTAGAGGAGATTCCACGGATTGTCATGGTTCTAGCAAGAACGAAGTCCTTCATTCCAGGAAATTGTTGGGGAACCATAAATATAGATTGGTTGCAATGGGGATAAGCGACCACGGCTTTGGCCAAGAAGGAGCAGGAGTAGTGACCAAGGTTGGCGCAGAAGTGAAGAATCTACAACCTGGTGATCGTGTATTATTCATGGCCGACCCAGGTAAGACGGCATTCGGAAATTACGTTCGAGTTGATCGAAGGGATTTTTGCGGTGATGCCAAGCGGGATGTCGATGGGTGTTGCAGCTGCGCTACCAACGGCTTTCAGTACTGTCATCTACTCCTTAAAACATGCAGGGGTATTGAGGGCAGGCGAGAGGATCCTCATACATGCAGCAGCAGGAGGTGTTGGCCAAGCTGCGATCCAGTATGCCAAGTTACTCGGGGCAGAGGTATTCGCGACAGTCTCTAGCAAGGCCAAGAAGGAGCTTTTGATGAAAGTATACGGGATTGCTGAAGATCATATCTTCTCTAGCAGGGAGCTGAGCTTCGCCACAGGAGTCATGAGGTTAACGAAGAATCAAGGTGTTGATATGATTTTGAATTCCCGTCATGGTGAACCTCTTCGGCGATCTTGGGAGTGCATTGCGCCGTTTGGCCGGTTTGTCGAGATCGGTAACATGGACCTAATTGCAGACAAGTTCGACATGTCGCCGTTTCTTCGAAGTGCTAGCATAACTGGAGTCGAGTTGACTGTCATTATGGAGTACAAACCAGATGTGATAAAGAACATTTTAGAAGAGGTCGTTTCATCATGGAACCAAGGAAAGATACGTTCAGCTCAGCCACTGACCGTGCTAAGCTTTGCACAGCTTGAACACGGTTTCAAGCAATTGCGATCCGGACAGAACATGGGCAAAATCGTGTTTCAGCCCTGTGATAGTGACATCATCCCCGTGGCTCCTATTATTGCACCTCCATATACTCTTGATGCAAATGTTACATACGTCTTGGCTGGTGGGCTAGGTGGTGCTGGCCGGAGCCTGGCTGAGTGGATGGCTTTGCGAGGAGCAAAGCACATTGTTTTCTTATCCCGCTCAGGCAGAGTTAACAGGAAAGTCGAAGAGATGACCTCGTTCATAGCGCGACATGGATGCGAGTATCGGATCTTCAAAGTCGACATCACTAAGAAGGCTCAGCTCATGTCTGTTTTCACTGAGTGCAGAGAAAAGTTGCCCCCAATTAAAGGGTGCATACAGTGCTCCATGGTTCTTGAAGTGAGTATCATACTAAATTATAGTACGTTTCCTTTTTAGAGACTAAACTATCCTTAGGATGTAATCTTCGAAACGATGACGTACGAGAATTGGCAGGGAACAACAGAACCAAAAATTATCGGATCTCTCAACTTATATGAAGCACTTCCCAGACCACTAAACTTCTTCATCATGATAGCATCCGCCAGTGGGATTGTTGGTAACCGTGGCCAAGCTAACTATGCCGTTGGGAACACTTTTCAGGATGCTTTCGCCAGGCATCTCGTTAAGAACGGACAACGGGCAGCTACCATAGATCTTAGCTTCGTTACCACAGTCGGTTATTCCGTCGAACTCCCCGAGTCTCTTACACGGCACATTAAAAGTTCCGTTGGCCAAGTGGAGGAGGAAGAGATTCATGCTCTTGTGGAGTATTGCATTAACCCTTGTAATTCATTGACAGAGACGACATGCAAATTAGCTTTTAGGCTAGTTCCAGAAGCAACATTTCATGACCGGCGCGTACCGGTTCCTGCATACATGAAGTACCCTTTATTTACTCATCTTCGAGATACTAGTGACCCCCAGGAGCACCAACAGAAGAACATAACAAGGATTACAATCCTTCGGCTTTACTTAGCGCCGCACAATCCAGAGAGATCGCAGCAGCGCTCACGCAGGACGCCATTCAAAAGCAATTGGCCTACATGATAATCTATTCAGAAGATGATATCGACTCAGTGAAGTCCATTAAGGGCAGTGAAGTAGATTCAATTGTCGCAATGGAGCTCAGAGCCTGGTTGGTAAAAGAACTTGGAGCTGATATTACCATGACTGATATGATGACCTGGGGAAGCTTGGCTGATTTGTCTGAGAGTGTGGTAAACTCAAGTAAATTTGTCCGTGTTTCGAAGTAGTCTGCCTTTCTTCTATTTCTTCTTTTGATGAAGGTCTTGTGATCATGTGAACTACTTTTCAGACAGCTTCAACACCTCTAGATCTAGTATAGCTTATGTGGTAAATGTGCCAGGATTTATGAATCACGCAACACGTCAGATAGTATGATTAGTCCCTATGCTGAATGAATGTATGTTGGACACCTATTCGAATCCATATGATTAATCACCACCAAGCATGTTACCAAGGCATCCTTTCTAGCCCTTTCGTCCTGTCTCGCCGAAACTTCCTTTTAGCTGTCTGTAGGGTTTTCTCCTTTTTCTTTTTCTCTTTTCTTTTCTTTTAGTTTTTTCTTTTGTTTCTTAATGTTTAAGTCTTCCTCCCCTTTCTTGAATCTTGAGCGGAGTTCATAGTATGTAACCCACCTTAGCTTCTCATAGAAACTGTATTTACCAGATGGTGGCCCGTCCCAGCCCTACAAAGGACTATAAACGAAGCAATTATTCTTCTCCAAGATCCTCCAGATTTGTTGGTGATCCTCAAGGCCTGTAATACCCATCTCGTCCTTAAGAGTCTTCCTATCAGTGGCATAACGCATGATCTGAGCCTGCTGTTCCAAGTCCAGAATACCTTCCGCGCCGACCGCACCAGCGATGATTCTGCGCCAAATCTCGAGGGTAAAGCCGAAGCGCCAGGTCTCTTTTTCCTTGCGGGGGACTCGGGATCCGGATGTAGCGCGGGTGCTGCCCTTTCCAGAGCGGGCGGGTTGTGGTGATGGGGACAACTTGTTTCTTGCAGTGACAATGTGTTCTTCTTCATCACTTCTGGTGAATGCAGTCTCAACACTCTCGGCGGTGGTGATGGACGAATGAAGGATGGGAAAGTTGGCATTGAATGAGTCTGTGCCGGGATAGAAAGGGCCCATGCAGTCAGGTTCAGTGACATGGATCTCAACGGGAGAAGAAGGTGATTCCGGAGAGTCGGTTGCTTCCAGTTTTTCGAATCGCTGAGCGATGTCTTCAATATGGACTGCGGAGGGACTGGGGTTGTCTCTGTCGTCATCGTCGTCGTCTTCTTCTTCTCCTTGCTGGTCCTGTTCCTTGTGTGGGGAGCCAGCAATGCTGTCCTTGCCTTGCCAAAGGAGGATTCGGGACACGTTCATCATTCGCAGAGCAGTGATCCAAAGATCTGTGCCACGCACGCCTTCATCATGCAGTGCCTCCATACGGACACGTTTGGTGAGTCTGACGTACGCGGTGTTCTTTTTGTTCTGAAGCTCCCTCTGTGCAGCAGTGTCGATTTTGTGATTAGGCTCTGCGTTCATCTCCGTGATGGTACTGACAAGTCCCTGGTCCGAGTCGTCATTCGAAAGTTCACTATCCGAGTCGATGTGGACTTTTATCTCGTTAATGACTTCGGCCTTTTCGAGGAACTCGCTCGCGATCTGAGGAATAGTGTCGTTGGGAAGCCAGACGATGCTTTTGTTGTGTGCGGTTTCAGGTAAGACTAGGGATTTGCCCCCGGGAAGGAACTTCATGAGCTGCTCAGAGGTTCTTTGCATACTCAGCATACTCGCAAGGTGTACCGTGCCACTCTTTGCCATGTAAACGTTGGACAAGATGAGGTAGGCAATCGAGCGAAGGCCGCGGGTACAGGAGAAGCGTTTGAGATCGTCGGGTGCCGTTCCTTTAAGAGGGTTAGATTTGGGCTGGCCTGGACAAGGCAGTCAGCGTTTGTCTGTTCCATCTTGTTGTTCTGGTGGTTTGTACCTACCAGAAGTCTGTCGCAAAGCCTTCTTCCCCTTGTTTGGCGACTTTCCAGGGCGACTACCCCTCGTGCTGCGTTCGTTCTCCTTCCCAGGTGCGGCCTTTACTGCAACCGGATCTTCGATGAAGGGCCTCTCTTCATGCTTATGTTCGACAATGGCGTTAGCATCATCCTCGAGGAAGTGAAGGTCACTTTTGATGTAAACACAAGCAAGATTTTCCAACCCCACAGGCCCCAGAGGGTTACCCCCAAGATCGAGCTTCTTGAGCACATAACAGTTCTTGAAGGAATGGAGGAAGCTGCACCACATTGCCTTATCTTTAGGGTCTGGGCTGACACTGATATTATTGTTGGAAATGTCAAGCTCCCTCATCTCGCCTGCGTTTAGCGCAACTGCCTCGCCCAGCTTGGGTAGAGATTTAACGGTGAGGTTGTTTCCCTGAAGATGGAACTCAACTACTTTTGCAAGATCCTCCCTGATACATTCAAGGAGGTCATCGATGAACACAGAAAGATCTTTGTCTGTCAGCTTCTTGTTTGAAATGTCGATCTCTAAAGTCGGATCCCGTGCTGCAGCTTTAAAGCCGGGTCCATCTGGCAGTCGCTTTCTCTGCATGCGAATCACCCTGTGTTACTAGATTTGTTCATATTTTGTACGATGGAACTTACCAGGTCCCTGGAGAGGACCCGCGCGAACTTCTCGCCGTCAATCTTTCTCTAATGGTCACTTGGTCTCAGTATTTGGCTTCAAGAACTCAATATGGAGTATAAAGGCAGGGGCCCTCACCGCTGAATAGTTCAACTTCCCCATGATTGCATAGTAAGTCGTCGACTCAGATCTTTCTTCATGATGGGTATTAGCTTCCATTAATATCAGGGGACAGAACAAATCATATAAGGCCGCAGAGAGTTGTATATAAAAGATGAACATATTTACAAACGGGACGGGCTTCCGGCCAGACAAGACATGGCTGCTTCGAGTAACATGGAAATCTCCCTACATATCAAATATGAAGTAGAAACATGGCGCGCAGAGGCTTTAGACAAGACATAGGCTCACACAAACAAGTATAGTAGGGATGTGACTGTTGTCCTACGTTAAGCAGAACATAGCAGACAAGGAGACAAGGACAAAGCGAAAAGACAATAACAACAACAATCAGCAATGGGGTGACGATACCTGATAATCCTATATCAAGGAAGAAGTAGTTTGAACAAGAAAGCTACATAGAAAGCGTTAAAAAAGAGACAATGTAGCCTTGGAAGTATGGTCTCGCGGTGATAGCAGAGAAAGTGTGCGCGCTGAATACGGAAGAGGGCGGGACAAGGTTGTCCTGTGACGAGACGTGATACTGAGACATTGTATCTTTGTTGCCATGCAGACTGGACTTAACGGAGTTTATCTTCAATTCACTGCTTGAACATGCACTGTTTTTATGACATAATTGAGATACAGTGGGTTTCCCCAGGGTGTTCTCCCTATCACAATCTCGAAAAGATAGACATAAACACAGGTCAATGATGGGTAGTTAGGGATGTATCAGTAGAAGGGATAGCTTAACAATACACTATAATATATATGGAAGGGATATGTATCCATATCTCAGGTTGGTGGGTAGTAGTAGGTCTCTCCAACCCTTGGGAAAGATTTGCATTAGGTACTGCTTATCCATTAGCCTAGCTTCAACTCTAGAAGAAGCTAACAATGTCTTTGAACTCGTCTAGCAGAGTCGGATCGATGTCATCCCAGATTTCAGGTGAATGAGGAGGCTCATAGGACTGGGGATTCTGATTGTAGCCACTTGATGTGTCAGCACTGCAGTATTGGCTTTGACTTGCAGAAGCCTCAGTGGCTTGGTTGTCTATATGTTTCTTCATGATTCTCTTATCGTAAGCTTTGTCCCCAGAAGCCAAAGAGCGCCTTCGCTTTTTTCCAAGGTGTCCAACCTCTCTCATCTCAGTAGTGGCTTGGTTGTTATACTTGGCCCCTTGATCACCATTTGAACTGCATGTCCTTGGTTCACCCACAGATTCCGTGAAGGTCCCTGCGGCCTCGGTAGTGGTTACATCTTTACCTTGCAAACGCGAGTCAGGAAGTGAGGATGATAGTGTAAACCATCGCTCATCTGCGTAAATCCAATCATCTTTTGTTTTGACATTTTTCTCTAAGCAGGTCTCTTTGCTGGTGGTCTGGTCATCCCGGTCTGTCTTTCCAGTAGTGTGGCCAAGGAGCAAACCAGACGGTGAAGGCAAATCACTGAAGCTGTCATCTCCATAGTCGCTCGACGAGTCCTTAGTATTAGAGCCAGGACATATTGGGTCTTCACAAGCAGCACCTCTCAAACCTATCTCTGATTCTTGAGAGGGCTTTTGTAGCATTTCTTGTGACCCATTGTCAGGCCTACTGTCCTCTCGAACCCGTGGTTTACCGGGATTATTCATCTTTGTGCTGTTCTTGGTGATACTTGCAGATAACGTCATTTGACTGAGTCCGTTTGAGCGGTCTATCCCTCCAGTAGAGTGCTTTCTGTTCAGCTTTGGGGGTTTCTCAAGCCCTTCCCGACAACAGAGGTGCTTGCACCTATGAAACAGTTAAGTCTCGTATCCAGAAGGAGAGAGGGGGGGGAAGAAAAGATACATTGTTTTGTCTTTGCACCTATGGTTGCAGCTCCATCTACCATTTCCAAGCTGGGTTGGCTCTTCCGCTTTGTGTGCACCCTTTGCCTCCTTGGATCTTTTGCTCTTCTTGCTCGGGGGTTCCTGTGTTTTATTCCCACTCGCCGGAGATGATATATGATCCATGGTTGTCCAATCTGTGGCTTTGCCTGCTCATAATAATTCTTACTAAGTCACTACACGAAGGGAAAAGGATGAGGGATCGCACCAGCTTCCAAAAAGTCATCGAAAAGCGAGTCATCACTGCCGAAACTATCTGGATTGCATTCTTTATTGGGTTTGATGCGCAAAGAAGTGTTGCTACGTGGGCGTGACATATTCATCGTGTGCTTCTGGCTCGTCTCGTCTGAGTCCTTACTTGAACAAAAGGGAAATAGCGAAGCTGGGAGGGCAAGTCGCAATTCTGCTGATCTCAAGGTCCCGGCTGTAAGAAGTCAGCAACACAGACTAGTTAATCCTGTTGGGAACCAAACGCATACCAATGTCATCACACATAGAATAGCACGTAATGTGCTGCTCTGGGCTTCCCATTTCTACGTGCAACGGTATCTCCTGGATACTGTGGACCTTACTGGCACTGGTTTGATATTAGCCTTGAAAAATATGGAAGACGTGAACTCTATTAACCAACCTCATACGCCGGAAATCGATCATCAAACCGTTTGAGGTCTCCGCTAAGAAACAGACATGTACAGGACGCCTCTGGAAAGTGGTTGGGCATTTTTCATTCATGAATGCGACCTCGGCTTTAAAATGAACTCTCACTGGATTACCGTGTTTCGCCTCCTACTGGTGTGTTAGCCAAGCCCTTGACGGCGATATAAGATCCATACCTTTTTTATCATCTTGACAGACACGCGTAACTTCGGAAACTCCGAAAGACGCCCTAGAAGTTTCAACCCAAAGGGAGGATTTTTGCTCAAGATCATGTCAATCTGATGAGGCTCTGCGGAATCTAGAGCTTCAATGCTTGTTATTCCAGCGGCTGCTAATTTTCTAACCGCGACAACACCAATTTGTTCAATTTGCTTCATCTGAAATGGAGATCTATCCCACACTTTAGCTCCGAAACTTCTTGCAAGCTCCAAGGCGTTTCTAACAGCGACTGAATCCTCGAGAGCAATTTGACAGTCTATGATGCATCGAATAAGCCGATTAACGTGTGAAAATACAAAGCCTTTGTCTTGCTGGAACGCAAACTTGTGCTTTTGGAACTGTTCATCATCTGGAAACTCCACCGCACCCAGCTCAGACTGGATTAGTAGTGATGCTTTATGGGCAGGAAGTGCTATATCCACTTTTATCGGAAATATTATGCCAGTTCCGCGGTTGATCTCTTTGTACAGCGACTTCTCACCAGCCTTGAGACGGACGTCACGAAACTCCTCTGCTTGGGAAATCACGGAGAGCTGGGACATCTTTTGTTAGCTTGTATCATGGGCTCAATGTATGCCGCTTACGATTTGAGACATAGTGGCGTGGCGCTTTAATGTGAGGAAGGTTTTCATCGTCTCGAATCGCACGTAATAGCGCGCCATTGCATCACCAAATTGTGTGGATCTAAGATGTTCAGTGGAGACTAAGTTACTCTCTTGGAGAAGCTTGATGTCTTTCTCACAAATTTGGCGAAGCATCTCGTCCTCATCTTCCCTATTGGCACCTTCCCTATTGGCACCTTCCCTTAGCTGATAATATGTTGGGTTCCGTCTGAGCCTCACGAATAAAAAGGTGCCAGCAAGCCATCTTATACCAGATTCAACACTTGTGACATTGCCTAACCCAATTTCAGCGTTCAGATGATCAATCAAGTTCAAATGTAAGCAGCTTTCAAGGCTTTCAGAGCCTGAGACGAGTCGTTCATAATAGTCGACGCGTTCTTTTCTGGTTAAGATAACGGCGATTGCATCTTTGTCAAACTGAGGTCTTCCAGCACGACCAAGCATCTGCATAATTTCGAGATCCGAATATTCTTTGCAGCCGCCGTCTAGCCATCCGACTGTGTTTTTGATGATCACAAGGTGACACGGGAGGTTCACACCAACTGCAAGCGTGGATGTGCAACATATTATGTTAATTTGGCCTTGTAAGAAACCATTTTCGATTGTCTGTCTGTCTCCGGGATTCAGACCAGCGTGATGAAATGCGACACCTGCAGCACTTGTAACTTGAATAAACCGTATCAGCAACCGCATATTTTTTAGCACTCATTGAATTCATTTCGTACTCTTCAAGTCTACATTATTGAATTCGAATGATGTGCTTGGTCCTTTCCATAGCCGAGCTGGAGGGTTGGACATTGACCACAGCCGAGCAAGTTCCTTTGCCGTAGCCACAGATGAATTCCTCGTGCAGCAGAAGATCATGGTGGGCTTTCTGCAAGAATGCGTTGCAAGCACATCAGGAAGTCTAGCATTCGGAGTCAGACCAAATCGGAAATTGGGTGTGTCTACTTACTTCGAGCTGCACATCTTGTCGAATGCGAAGTCATTTCCCTGGGACTGATAACCGTATACAAATCTCTGTAGCCTAACGGGGCGAAACTCTTCTGCAAAATGCTCCCTGTGTGCCGGAACATGTTGGTTTGTCGAATCCTTACCGAGCCACGTTGCAATATCCTCGGAATTTGGAATGGTAGCGCTTAGTGCAACAAATCGTACATTCGACCCGATCGTTTTCATGCGTGACACAACGGCTTCTAATGTTGCTCCGCGGCACTCCTTGAGAATATGAACTTCATCAATTAAGAAGAGCTTGACTAGCTGCATCAAACGTGCGTGGTCCTTCCATTTCCGTGTCACGCTATCCCATTTTTCGGGCGTCGTTATAATTATCTGGCTATTCTGAACGCTCCTCATCTGTGTATAATCAGTATCACCGGTCAGCTCAGCACATTGAAGGCCTAATGAGTGGAACTTCCTGTTCCAGTCACGGAACCTCTCTGAGCAGAGTGACTTGGTGGGTGCTTGATAAATGACCTTGAACCTCTCATCCTTCAGATTGTTAAGTAAACGACATATTGCCAACTCCATAACAACTGTTTTACCACTCCCAGTAGGAGCAGCAAGTACAATGTTGTCATCTCTTTTGTAAACAGGCTGGAAGCATTTGGACTGAATCGCGTTGAAGGCAGGAAAATGGAACAGTGACCGATACTTATCAGGGAGCTCATGCACAGACACAAGAACGATTCCTCGAATTGATACCGGTATGTCCTGAAATGGCGTCCTTTGTTCTAGAGTCGCAGCAACGTGTGATCTTTCACATTGTTCAGACCGAAACTTATAATCTTGGCTGTGCCTTTTGGAGCCACTATCTTGTGCCACGTATGGTCGGGTTCTCCCAACCTGTAGCCTGAGCAGGGGACTAGAAGGAGTCCTGGTTTCAATGTCTGAGGAACTAGATGCTACACTTTGATGCGGTGTGGTATGAGAGGTGTCTGAACCATGTTTGTCAGTGCAAAAAGATAGAGATATCGACATTAAACATAGTTCGCAGAGACAGAAGACCTACCACAAAAATATCGAGAGACCAGAGCTGGTGCGCCATTCTGGGGTACCTCGCCTGTGTGCAAATGGCTGTCTGCGGTTGAGAAGATAGACTGTCGCGTCCTCGCCGTGTCATCCGATTGTGCAAGCAATTCCAAATCTTAATCCACCGCATTTAGCCTTTATCCTAGATGTATAGTCAATATGATATCTGTTAAGCTTACTTACCGAATGCATCAAACAGCAAGTCGTCATCCCGGCCTAGCGCTTCTGGTCCGGGTGTACTGGCAGGAAGCTCTTCTCTGCGAGATCCGCTTAGATATGACGAGTTTCGAGCCCCTTCGCTGCATCTCTGATCAAGAGCAGTGCGCACATTGGAACGGATGGGTGTACGGAGCTGGGTGCCGGCAGTTCGTCTATAAGAAATACCTTGGCGTGGTGCGGGAAAGGACGAGTAATTTTTTCTTCGCATGATGATAAGACGGCTGCTAGTAAGCAGGGATGAGTAGTAGATAAGCTGATAAAAAGAGATTGAAAGGTTACTTAATTACAGACGGGAGAATAGGTCACCTGCTCCTAACAGAGAACGAGTGACATGGAAGCACATGGAAGCTACCCAGAAAATGAGCAGTATGATAGTTTGATTGGCACAAGTGGTCTCTGTCACAGGTGTCTCCAGAGCCTCAGGACGATATACACTTATACATTGCTAAACAGCTGAGCGCTTGGTCAGGGTGATCGGATATATACTAAAACATAAAACACGACGTTCAATAGTCTCTTTTTTAGAAAAGGGTGAAGATGAGAGGGAAAGAAATGAAGAGATGAAGGGCGGGGGGAACAGAACAGAAACAAAAAGTCACATGCACGAGAGAGATGTTGATATTCAAGATGAAACAAGAAAAGCTTCGCTTCTATCCATGCTTATTTACTTCCCTTAGGACTTGGTCCAAACGCAAAGCGTAATATACACACTGCATGCAAATCTGAGCTCGTATCCGTATCGTCAAAATCACTGGTCTCGTAGCTGCTTATCGAAATAACCACCGCTGGCGGTCCGGGCTGCATTAACCCTAACATGCCCTGGTGACGTAGGCCTAGATGTCGACAAGCCGGCATCAGAAAGGAACGGCGTACCGGGGAGTTTAATGGAAAACTCGTTTGGCGGAGGGGACACGGGCGAAACATCATCGCTTTTGGATTCTTTATCATACTGATCGATGCGAATCGGTGGCGGTCGAGGTCCCTGGCGCTTGCTGGTGCTGGAAGCCGAACTCGGATCTTCGCAAAGATAGGTCGCCACAAGTACTGCAAACGTTCCGAGAATAAACTGCAGGGGGCCGGTCAGCCCATGTTAGATTCCCCGGAGGATCTTCCAAGAAAAAGCTACACAAGCACGTACATTACCAGTTAGCTCAAACTCAAAGAGCCAGACGCTTCCTAACGTAGTAAGAAAGATGCTGGTAGCGGTAGCAACATTTCTTGCATCTCGATATGCATGGCCAATACAGAAAGATGTTGCAATCCCTCCAATTGCTTGAGCAACCACGGTAGACCACACGGCCCAATTATACCCTCCAAAGAAGCCGTTGGCAGCAATCTTTTCGCCGTCCAAGAAGACAACACCGATGAACAAAGCGGGGAAGATAGAATACACGGCCAGCTGGACATTGCGGACCCAAAGCGAGGTCGACTTCGCACTATCCTTTAGTACCTTTTCGAAATATACACCGGCAAGGCTAGATGCGACGCACGCGCCAAGAGTCGCTAGGAGACCAACAACTGCGTTCATTCGCGGAAAGGCGTTCATCATATCCTCTTCAATACCCTCATATGTTGCCGAACGTTTATGGAGATTTGGCCGATCCAGCTTGGCGGCCTTCCATTCTTCCAGCGACCGCGGAAAGGCATGGTGCGCGGCCGCCTCATCTTGGAGAGAAACATCCCCGGTACTGCTAATGGGTATCTGCACAAGCCCAACGCCCACCAGCAGGAGCAACAGCAGACCCCACCTGCGCAGTGAGATGCCCCTGTTCAATAAAATCACGCCGAAAATAGCGGTCGCGATGAGTTTCAACTGGTATGTTACTTGGAAGGGTGCCGCCTGCAAATTCGAGAGAGCGACATATTGTAACGAATTGGCAAGTGTATAAAGGCTAGCGGGGATTGCGAGCTTCCAACTGTCGCCAGAGAAAACAGCAGACGTGAGGGAGAAGAAAAGGGATGTTGCAGGAACTGTTGGGGGCGCCGTCTTGGAAACTTCGTATAAGGCTATAGTAAGAGAGATGGCAAGTTTGACAACCTCGTTGAAGAAGACCGCGGTAGACGTGAGATATCGCTTGCCATTAGCTGGCGGCATTACCCGGGAGTAGTGTAATAACTGTGTAGAAAGCGATAGATTAACGGTCTATTTTTCGAGGGTACTTCAGAAGTTGGGCAACATACCAGCACAAACGTAGTGTACTGTGCAGTTAACTGTAGCCAAAGAGAACATACAGTCAGCCAGAGATGGACATGATCGCGCAGCCATGCTGCTGATGCTGGGACGCCAAGAGCATTACCAGAATCCATGAAAAGTTCTTCCCAACTTGCCCCGGCCCTGAAGACGGGCGTTGTGCGCTTTCTCCCATGTTGATAATTTAGCAAAGTCAGTATTTCCTCAGGCGAGATTCGGTCCGTTCCTCCGTGTCAATGACAGAACGGGGCAGGCAATCAATTAATATCGACCCCTTTTCTCGAGAGTTCTATCCGCAAGTCGACAGGGGCAGTTCGTCTGACGGTTGCCGAGGGTGTTACATGCGACCTGTGCGCGTTGAGTCGTTAGACGGGAATCGTCGCACAACCGAGTTAGAGAAGTCCTTTGCGCGTGCGCACAAAATAGGACACAGGTGGAGCTCAACTCCGGCGTGAATAACTCACGGTGAGATAAGGGGGTGGTTGGCAGGAGACAAAGAGGAACGAAAACAAAGCGAGGACCTAGGATGAAAGGGGATCTGAGCTGAGAGGCTTACAAGCCGTTACTAATAAAAAGGAAGATCTGGGGTCAGGTTATGGCATTCGTATTCCTTCATGTCGAACGTGATGCAGCGCTTAACTAGTTTTAGCGGTGTGGAGTCCTTCAACTCTAGTGGTTGGTTTAGTTTTCCTTCTTTTCAGCCATTTGATTTTCATTCCATGGTTGGTGTCAAGAAGAAGTGGAATTAAGTCCTTGGATTTGCATCGCCTCTGCTTTTTTGGACCCATTCGAAAGCACTCTGACGTCAGCTGCCTAGAATCATCCTTCAATTGGGTAGAATGTAGTGCCCCTTTGGGTCGACACGCCTCGACTGCTAATTCCTGTAACTAGTACAAAGCACGGACTACTCAAGCCACCCTCGTCGTATCGAGCCGAGAGATCGCGATGGACCCTTGACGGTATTTCTGTACACAAGATCGAGATTCAGCACAACAATGTATGCCGATACATGCACAAAGAGCCAGCAGACACTTGTCCTCGAGAAATTGCGCCGGGTATAAGCTTTCCAACAAAGTACCTATGACTCTTTATTTTTTTTAGTTTCCCCCTAAAATGGATGGATCCTAGGATAGCTAAGGCCTCGATCGAACGCCTGTTATTTCCTAGGTTGTTTCGGGAGCTAAGTATCATCTACAAACTGGATCTAGGTTTAGTTCACAGGCCATACCCACGGGACTCGGAACCAGAAGTCCTCTGCTCAACACTATCTCTAACGTGCCAATGAAATAGTGACTCTTGGTGGATCTAAATATATCAGCCCGTCATCTATCATTCATAGAGCTCACGCGACCTTTTGTGCATCGTCCTTCCACCTTTTATTCGTTTTGCTCTCTATTCCATGAAACCACATGCACTTTGTTCCCTTGCATATACGAGGGGCCCTTCTAGTTGAATTTCGTTTGAAATATAAACTTCACAGATTAACTCTATTGCATTCCGAGATCGTCAGACATGCAAGAGCTGTTGCAAGTAGAACCCTATCGAGTGAGAGCTTTTGACTTGTGACTAGCTTAGGTGGGCAGCGAAGCTGAGCTTGGACGCATAGAGTGGCTGAGTCTGAATTCATAATCAAAGTATGTTTCCCATTGCCCGAGTGGGTCATGGCTTCTGTGCTTCTCGACTAAGGTGCCCGATCTGAAGGACAAGAGAAGGACAAGTAAGGGATACAGACCACTGGAATGTATCCTAGCCAAATCTCGGAGATAGCTGATCCCGCGCCGAGTATACTATACAGACTGTGTATCTACTACGCTTAGGCCTACGGACCCGGATATAAAAGTTACAGAATAAAGATAGCATCTTGAATCATATTTGAATTCATGGGCAAATATTATATATACATAGAAAGCTAGATTAGTCTATGTTTATTCCTTCTCCCTGGGCATTAAGAACCTGTGAGTAAGTACAATGTATAAGAAAATGGCTTTGTCTAGCCAGTCATCGTGTGGTATGTAAGAACGACAAGGAAATGTATGGAACAGCGAATGGTAGGTAATCAATCAAGATGGGAAAAGATCAGAGAGTGAGATAGTGATAGAAATAATGAGTGTATATAATAAGAATTAGGAAAAGTGTGACATGTGTTGCAGGTGCGTCAACCAATGACGAGACCTAGGGGTATAATGGCGGATGAGTGATTCGTTCATGACAGTAATAAAGGACCGGGGTGTTATGGAATGTGACTGGGTACAGTCTGACTTTCAGTGTACTGCTGTAAGGTTGGCATTATCATTACCTCCCCACCCCAAGGCCCAAATTGGGAAATCGTCCGTTTCCTTTCGTTCCTCGGCGTCGCCTAAAACGATGGCCTCGCTACTATCGGTACGTCGCCTTGAATGTCGCCGTTGAACTGGTGGTATAGCCGGAGGCGGGTTGCGCGGGGGCGGCTTTTGTGATGGGAGGGGAGAAAAGCGATGTATAGGAAGGGTTGGTGTCAATGGGGAAGCTCCACTGGTTGCTGGCGAAGGAAGACTTTCCGAATAGATCAAGCTAACTCGAGGGGACGCGTTCGAGTTTATGGTTTTCTGTTCTGCATCAGAAGTCGCGCCCTGGGAAATGGAGCCGTCCTTATCAAAATGGTTTGCACCTTGGCCTTTCCGTGTCATAATAGGAGGTAGTCCAGGGCTGAGTCGAAGGAAGGACATGTCGGACCCGTAGAATGAGTCCCGTGAAGGCACCGAGAGCATAGAATTTCTATCGGGCTCGTGGCTATCTTGGTAACGGGCTTCATGGAAAAGACTAGGGGTTATTTTGCCTTTCCGCTGTCTCATTGCTTCGAGTAAGTGCTCTTCTTGCCTTGTCACGGCTATAACTCGGCTTCTGCGGTTCGACTGGCTCTGCTGGAGACGTGCCCTCTGAGAAGGTTTTCGTGCTTGGCTAGCCATAGGATCGGTATTGAGGAAGTCGGGTTCTGATATCGTGGGTACACCGCTCGAACGGTGACTCCTCGTTTCAAGGGTCGACCTTCCCGCAGACGACATTGATGGGTTTCGTAATATGGTTTGCTGTTGTTGACGGGCAGACTGAGACCCACGGCTACTAGCAGACATTGAGTAAGGTCTCTCAACTCGTCTCAGTGTTCCTTTCGTGGTTTGTGCTGCAGAAGCTGTACATATCTCAGCCTCGAAATCAGCGTAGGTCGTTACGCTGTCTCTTATGTTTTTGTCATGTTTGGCTGGCGCTTCCTCCTCATCCTCTTCGTCTTCTGATGATGAAAGACAAAGCACGCTCGATTTATTAAGATCCACATTTTTCAGAGTACTTTTACTGCTCTTTTTCGACATTGAACTTTTGTAGGCAGAGAGGTTTTCGCGTGAGTCAGCGTGCCGTGCGTTCGACGAGTCAGAAGTACGATTGTTGTGTGGGCGGGAGAAAGACTTGGGAGACAAGTATAGTTCCCTGCTCCATCCCCCGGCGGAGCTATTAGATGGAACCTTTCGCAAAGAGCTCCCTGTAGACTTTGTATCACTTGCTTGTGGTTGTTCACGGTCCCGTGGTCGTAAATGCAACTGACTGGATCGGGTCGGTTCACTAGGCTGAGGAGCTTTCTGGAATTGGCTGTATCGTTTCAAAGCCATCTCCATCTCACTGGTGCGTACTGTTCTTTCAAGTGATGGATCAAGCCAGTTTGTGGTGCCTGACTCATAAATCGGTGAAGACTCGCTGGCGACGTCAGTGGCTTGATGACCCTTCATTTTGTGACCCGAAGGAGGAGTTTTGGTGACTCTCTTTGTAGGTTCAGGGTTGTCAAAATTCTGTGGTTTGACTGCGGGATGCTCGGAGGTCATTGATATTGCAGACGGCGAATTCACCAATCGTTGCGGCGACAGCATGGGAGCAGCATCCACTCGTGGTTTTGGGAATAGGAGAGAGAGATCTATTCTGGGTGGGCGCATTTTCCGTTTCGAGTCCTTCATAGGACCCTTCGGTTGTTTCAAACCAAAGCGTGGCTCGACATTGTGCTGCGCTCGAAAGCCCTTCTCTTCAGTCGCTATGGAATCTTTTGTCGTATTGTGACTTGGATTAGAGTCCAGAGTAGAGTTGCGGGAATTGAAATAGGAAAACAGTGTAGATGAGGAGCCGGATTGCTGAACCCTTTTAGAGTGCGTGGGGATAGACGGTGGCATGGCATCTTGTGATCGATATTCCTGCCCGAGCAGTGGGGATGATGCTCGAACACGGAGATGTGGTGGTGGTAAAGTTGCTTCAGGTGTAGGCGTAGGGAACGCAGCAAAACCGCCGCTTTTCTTCGACTTGATATCCGGGGCTCTCATGAAGCTAGCCCCTCGCGATTTTCGGTCTTCTCGCCGGGATTGATCTTGAGGCATCGGAATTTCAGTCGTACCCAATATCTTCTGGGCTTTCGACGTTGATTCGCGTCTCAAATCTTCATGGCTAGCATTTGACATATGCATCCCGTTCGACAACGCGTTTACACTCGATGTCCGCATTGGTATCGTCATGGTCTGCTGGGGCATCTTGGAAGCTTCGATCACCTGAACTTCCGTTCTGAAATTTTCGCCTTGCCCAAACCGGTTGTATCAATAATTGCGATTGTCGCTGGCGGCGATTGTCGAACGAGAAGTTCTAATGCTGCGCCGAAGGAGGACGAGGTTTTGTGTAACCCAATGCGTCTCAGGTGCTGGTTGACGTGGGTATAGATATGCTTTGGTTTATTTTTCTTGTTCTCTACCCTTGGTCCAGGATTGGGCTTTTGTTTCGCACTTTTCGACCCCAAAATACCAGTGTCCTTCCCCACAGTGAGTCGGTGAGAAGCTGTTCGGTTCAATCACGACGAACTTTTCATTTCCGATCGCCACTAGCTCGTCGACAGCATACAAGATCCAATTTAGGTAAATCGAAGTCCCTGGTGTGAAGAGAGCAGGGAACAGGGGTTCTAACTGGTGGGGGGTCTTGACCCGGGCAAGAATTGGTAAGAAAATCGTCAAATATTGCTAAAAGGAGCGGGTCACAGATGTCCTTTTAATGATGCAAAGGCACAGCAAATAGACAAGGAATTGATCGGAGACTAAGAGTCCGCCCGAGCGAGCCTAGGATATTTATTAGGCACTATAAATTCGGATTACATTTGGACAGCTGAAGACGGGGTGGGAAAGGATTTAGAACGCTCAGTACTAGTAAATTAATTCTAGCTTTTAAGGGGCTAATATGGGAAAGGTATCCAAAAAAAAAAAAAAAAAAAAAAAAAAAAAAAAAAAAAAAAAAAAAAAAAAAGAAAATGAAAAAAAAAAAAAAAGCCCCCAGGCAATCTAAAAAGCACGCATGGACCAACAACTTAGTTACGCGCGATTTGTTCTGGAGAACCCGAAACAGAGAGATCCACGTATCCTCTACGTACTCCATTGAGTGCGTGTTCTCAGATGGGACTTCACCTTTGTTGGTGGAGCATTGAGGGCAGTACCGATAAAGCCCGAATAAGAAAAGAGAGGAAAACCGCCACTGAATAAGCTCCATCAAACAATAAACGGGGTAGCCAACTTAAATTCAGTGTCCATAGTACGGAGTACACAACTCGATAGTCCTTGTCTTAGCTTCTTACAATATCAGTAATTATCGGCAGGTACCACCCATGGTTCTATCCATTGTCTTCAGTCCAGAGTGGTTCTGGGTTAGTGCGGTGGACCGGTCAGAGACCAGGAGTGTGCACTACTACTTAGTACTACTTAGTACTATACGTAGTAGGCGACCACCATTCAATCATACCACCACTCACGTAAAAGAAAAACTAGCCAAATCATGGTCAATTGTCCCTTCAGTGACGTGTGTACGGCGACAAATGGCTTTCAATGGGTAAAGTTTCTCATATCAAATAGCCAGGTAACTCGAGATACGTGGGCAATACTATGGTCCAGGATAGGTCCTTCTTGGTTTTGGTATAGCTGCAGGGTCAATTAATATAACAGGCATCACTAGTACGTTCAACAAGGTTGGTTCATAGCAGTTCTTTTCCGTTCTTCATCTTAAATTTAAATCCTTCTAGGAGAATTACTGCCGTCGACGTTGACGCAGCAAAGTTCAAATCAATCCTCCGCGGCCGAGATACACGAGGCGGACACGTGCAGCTCAGCTCCCACGCGGCTGTCCGCCGGCAATCCCAATGTAATCCTTCACTGTGGTTGAAAGGTCGCGGTCTCCATTGAAATAACGTTAATAGTCTCAATGGTATTGTTTTTGGTCTCATTATTCTCTCTAACCTTCCTTGATAGAACAAAGCAATAGATTGCGGATGACTTTGCATGGTAGGGCACGAAAGCCATAATTTCCACACCTAAGGCCCCTTTAAGGGGCTACCCAGGAGCACTATCGGTTCTCCACCCGTTCTGACAACCACTCGATCCATGGGCTCGATCCCGAACTACTACGGAGTAGAACGAAGAACTCTGGAAATACTCATTTAACTTTCCTCAAGCCGCGCCCGTCTTTCTATCCCACCCGATGAGTACATCCAGTTGTTGATCACCTTCCCGCGCGCCAATACCATCTTTAGCCGTCATATCGGTGGAGTCACAAGTGCCTCCCGTGCAATAGTCTCTCAATCTCAGAGGAACAAAGGTTTTCAACAGTGATCACCGTGCCGCGGAGTATATCGGATACGTCGTCCTACACCAATGGAGCAATGCGGTTTGTCGTCCGACCCATCTGTTTCCCGCTGATGTTCGCACGACTTGAGCAGGGGATTTACGTCCAATGATCGGGGTTCGGTGCTTGACACGCATGTGCTTGAATCCCAACCTTGAAAGGACGATCCAGTGTTGCCCCAGGATGCTGGGATCGTCATCAATAGTCGTCAAGTCTATTTGATTATTTCCATGGCAGGGCGGAATAAACATTAGGCCTCACTTTCCCGTGGGAGGCAAAGATATGCTGTCATGAACCTGCCCGGCTACTTGTGGTTTCACGCTAGCAATTGAATAATGGTCTCAAGCTCTCTACTCCACAGAGATGCTCTTCGGCATTGAAGACCATCTTACATGCGTCCAAAGTATGGGACTTGCAAGGTTTAGCCCCCTACTTCATCCGCCGCAGCCACCAGAGTGTATGTATGTACCTACCACACCTGTACTGGTGTCGAATGCGCTGTTCAAGCGGACGGTAGAATATCTGAGGCGTTCGTTAGTGAGATAATGATGCGCAGAACTAGTAACTGTTCGCATTTTGCCCTGATTACGTGCATCAAGGGTCTGTCCTCTGGTCTATTGTGTGTAGTGCAGATCTGCCAAGCCACCAACGCCTCTGTCTATCCGACTTGCTGGGATCAATTGGGTTCTCCGCAGAACGAAAATAGGGGATCGACTAAAGATGACAAATTGCTAGTGTTTCACTTAAACACTCGGTACGGAGTAGTAGAGTCGACAATAGGGGCTCAGCAAAAACACCCTGTCTATGCGCCTTCGACCGTCGGTCTGCTGGGTGACCAATTCCCCACGCGGGGCATTAATGAACTGAGACGAAGCCACAAAAAAGGAGTCGCTCGCTACCGATCAGATGCTGACAGGCGATGCCATTCAACTCGGCAGTGTCAAATTGCTCCATCGCCAAAAATAAAAGTGCAACTATTCCGAGTTCAACCACGGTCTGATACCAATGTATTGAAAGCCTCGAGCAATCGCAATAATGGACTTGCAAAAGAGCCGCTCGTAACTGCCGGTCGCGACCATTACCAGTGGATGACTTTGTTTTAACGTTGAATTTTTTTTTGAATTTTTTTTTCTCTCTTCTTTTCAGTCTTCATTCGGCTGATCTATAAGTATCCCACATCCCTTGCAATACAGAGTATGGTCGACCTGGATCTGATCAGGCGCACAGAGGGTGACATGGATCCCACGCTGAGAAAAACCCACCCGTCCACTTAGACTACTCCAACCATAGCAACAATCGATCAAGTACAGCCCACAATACGGAGAACACAGGACAAAGACGGAATACAGGCGTGGATCGGCTGAGCTCAGGCCTTCTCGTACCCCTCATTATGATTCCAAATCTGACGAGTTCCCCATCAGAATTCTCCGCTCTAGCTCTTGATTCGCTCCATGCACGATCACGGTGCAAGGGGTAATCGCTGATCTGGGCCCGTCAAAGTGTGCCTTGCAGTTGATAAAGATCTCAACATTTCAACATATCTGATCGTCCTCCCTCCGGGCTAATGACACATAACCGAATGTCATCAGAGATCCGAGAAAGCATATCTGCCCTACAGGATGATCCTAAATCAATGACGCAGGAATGTATCCGAGGTCTCTGAAGACACTACGGTAATTTTAGAGAGCTTCATTGTTGCTGAATATATCAGTGATTGATGTCTCGTTACATACCAGCGGCACTTTTTTTTTCTTGGAGCAACTACCCGTTATTTTCCAGTTTCAGCCCATTGTATATGCGAATATGTGACCTACGGGTACAAGATGCTCCACTATGAAATCCAGTTTCTTCACAACCCACCTTCAAAAGTGGAATACACACTAGGTATCAGTCCTCTGGGTTTTCTGATATCTTTCCTGGGTACCCTCCCATAACAATCCATCAGACGCACATTGCTTTTGCCGAGGCAACCAAGCCTCAGCCTTTTAAAAACACTCTCCATGAAGGTGATTCTCAGTAGAAACACTTTGCCTCCATTGCCTCTGACGCCCTGTTCAAGTGCTTGCCATGTTTCAAGTACCTAGCCACTCCCTTTTCTTTTCATTTCCCCCTTTTTTTTTGTTGCTTTTTTTCTGATCCGACCCCAGCACCCTATCTTCCCCGTCATTAAAAGCCATAATATCATGCCAAACAACCACTATACGCTATCAGAAACATCCTCTCAGTCTAGATGCTCTCATGGTCGCTCGTCTCGGCCCCAACATCGATAAGCTTAGAGTAATTGCTTATCTTACGCCTTTTCCTGCCACTACGTCGAGGTCCCTGACTGTCAGATGTCCGCTGGCTCGGTACCCTAGCTTTTGAGCTCATGCTCTCATCAGTGAGGAAGCTGTTATGCAGTTGCTCCTCTGCAGCCCGGTCATTCTTATCAAGGTCGTCGGATTCATAGCTCTCATTTTTATCACTATCCGGTAACGGCTTTCTCTTGTGATCCGGGCTCTTTACCGGCAGATCCTGCAGGCCTCCGGTGGAATTATGTGTCTTCTGTCCGAGCCCATCAAATGGCGTGTTCCCAGCTATAGTAGGAGCATCAAGGGGGTCAAGCTCTTGGCTGATGGAATTTGGATCCAGGTTATTCGGACCATCCGGACTAGTCAGGGCGTACTGTGATGATCGTCAGTATCCTTTGCTACCTTTTGAAAGACTAGTATGCAACTTACAAGGTGTTTAATTTTCACCATGGGGTGAAATATTTCCTTCTTTAACCTTTGGCGGACATTCTCTGATTGTGGGACGCTATACTTTGGCAACCCCCGTCGGGCAAATCCCTTGAGTTTATAGCCTGGTGTGGGTTGAACGAACCCCTTCTTCTTCAGAATGTCGGTTATTTGGATGATGGTTTGCCCGTTACAGTCTGTTCGCGGTCAGTTTGGTCCCAGCGCAGTTTTCTGTGTCGTCTTACGAAGCTTTTGTGTAAATTCTGAGATCTTATTCGGAAATCCCTCATCTAAAATGATCCTTAGAGCTCGTCTTAGGAGTACGAGGCTGTTCATTTCCTGGAGCAGCTGGGCATCATTTGGCCCCAGCAAGCACTTATAACAAGCATGAACGTCAGGGATTTTCGGGTCATTCGGGCCATCGAAACCATAGCACAGGAGGTGCTGATGCGTGCCACAGAAGACACATTTTAACTGATAACATTAGCCCTGCTTCTTCAACGCCCCTATAAACGTACCATCTCTGTTTCCTCGCCGTTCCACCCACACTGACATCTGACCAGGCCCTGAGATTGGCTCTCAGAACGAGGTAGATCGAGCGTCTGCTTTTGCAAACGTAGGTGTTCTCTGATTTTTGTAATTCGTTCCTCCGGGAGAAACCACTTTGAGTGCAATTGTGTTGTAGAATCGTATTCATCCTCGATTGCGACATCAGGGTTGATGGGCTGTGTTGGTATGAGGTCACTATCAGAGTAAGAGGAAGATGCCTGGGTCTGCTTTGGTTAGAATTCGTATTCTAAACGAAGTTACGACTATCAAGATTCAGGAGCACCCACTTGCATCATATTTTGTAGCTTTCGCCTATCGGCAATGTCTTGCGTTGTTTCTTGAAAGCTACTATCGTCATGGTACGTTAATGACCGGTCCAAAGCCAGATGATCATCTGAGTCAACGCCATTTCCTGCTTCAATGCGGCGCAAATCACTCGGCTCTTCGCCAAATCCAATATCGTCTGCTCTTGAAACCTCATCTGTGTACTCGATCTGTGAAGGTACTGTGGGTAGTGTTTCCGACCCCTCAGGGTCTGGCCCCGTCCATTTAAGAGATGTGACCCTAAGCCCAACACTGGTCTCGTTAGGTAGGAGTGATTTGATTTGGCAAGCACGGGACATGCTCACGTATGCCATCCACTGTTCATCGTCCCACATGACTGAGTCTCTTTTCTCCAGTTCTCATTAAGTGGATACCTTATCGTGTCATTGTTTGCCATAGTAAAGCCCGGAGGCTCATAATCAGAAGGGCAGTCTTCCGTGTAGAACAAGTTCACTCCCAAGTTGCGTTTATCTATATCAAGTTAGGTCATCATCTCTGTGGTTCTTGGAGGTTTGCTGTACTAGGCAGAATAGGTAGAAAGGTGCTGAGTGTTATCAAACGCCTGACTATCGTTTCCAGCCCTACCCTGGCTGATTGTGCCGATCTCATATCAGCCACGTAACCCACAGGGTCTATCGACAAGCTCTCTAAGCAATGGTCCACATCTCTTGATCCTTTCGCATATTTGAATGAAAATGTATACGACTCCAGGACATTTTGCGGCGCATCCTTGTCGACAAGAATGGTCAATTGGATAGCTTCAAGGATATTTTTGCGCAAAGCGTCGAAGATGCCATTCTCCTACATCAGTCAATGAGAACACCTAGTGAAAGATAGCGGGAGTGTGTATTAAGATAAAAAGGAGAAGGGTAGGAGTGATTCGCAGATCGTACCAGAACGTCGAGTATCATGTCTGCCTTAGGATCCGTGCCGCGTATCATCACCTTGAGTGGCTGGCCTCTCTTTCCATTACCGAATGCGATATCTGGGTCGCCTCCATTAGTTTCATGACGTGGTTTAGGGTCGAGGAATTCTCGGTATGAATATCTGCGTTCTCGTTGGGCCTCTTTCAGGTCTCGGTCGTCAAAGCAGGGAAGTGGTAAGAACTCCCTATGATGGATACATGAGAATGGCAATCAGATTAGGGAACACGGCCGGCGACACGCACCGAAGATAAAACAATGTCCCAAACTAGTCATTGTTTTTGTAAGCAAGTATTCAAGATAGTTCAACTTGGATACGCTTACCGATACATGTAGCATAATTTGTACCATCTCTAAACTTTGTTGCTGCTTCAGAGACAAGCCCTCGGATACGGCCGACTTGGTCGGATTCTCAACTTCAGTCTGTGTCTTCTTCCGGGTAGCAGTCGCGCTCTGCTTATCGTGAAGAACTCGGGCGGACTGTACCTGAACAGCCGATGCAGGCACAGTAAACTTGATACGGGCCATGATGGGGAATCACGCATAGAAAAGAATGAAGCTGGGGCAAGGAGAGCAACGATTGTTGCGGGATGATTGGTCAAACTGCGCACTCAGCTAGCGGACTGTCTATCATAGATCCAGAGTCAAGTTGACGACATAAGGTGAATACAGGTTAAGGTCACGGGAGGCTCGGGTTGTTTCCTGTCATGAGCTGTTTCGGCTTCGTTTTCTCCACCGTAATGCAGGGATTGCCTTCTGTTTGGAGCTATAGTTTACTTTTTCCTATTGATTTATTAGACATATTCCTCAGACTTGGGTTCCTTTATACATCCAGTTCAAGCCGATGCACGAAGCAGAAGTTCGTGTCGCAAGAGGTGAAGTTGGAAATATAGATGTGTTCAGAAGCCGATCAAATCCCGTGACTTTGGTATGTGAACCATTCGTACCAAAAATTCCGTTTTTGGTCTTGGTTCTCCCTAGAAAGAAGGTTTTTTCTGCAGTCCCCACCGAGGATTGAGAATACCTCAGTGAAGGTATCCGACCTGTTCCAACTATCCTGGGGTAAAACGCAGCTCCACTGTTACTAGAAGACTCCAGGAAGCTTACTACTATGGAAGCTAAATATAGAAGCGGACGGTTATCGGGGACTAGCGAATACATTGACGGCTTGACACTTTTGCAGAAAAGTACTTAGTAGTAGGACATCTGGCTGGTATACGCGACCGGAGAGAGTACGGTACGCATTTACCTTGGGAAACAAAACTCCGGCTGAAACAGCAAACTGGCAAATTTCCATGGTACTTCAGATTAGTCCCCCCTCATATAGAATATTGTACGAAGTACGTAACTCTCTTCCCCGCAACACAGTACTATTCTGTGGATATATTACAAGACTGCTCCGCTGTCACAGTTCCTGCCAATAAACTTTTCTACAGATCTGTGTCAAAGTTCTAGCCTTCTTGGGAATAAGAATAGAATACTAGTACCTAAAGGAAGCACTCTGTAATACCCACCCATCTCGTGGTTTGGCATCTATTCTAGTCAGTGTAGTATTGCCCAGTGCAGTGCTTGTCAAACGTTGTCGAAAAGGGTATAGCGTGCCTTTTCAGGAAAAGTATTCCCATAACTCCAAGATAGCATCAACTCCAGTTAGTAAGGTTCGAATTAGGTAGTTCTATGGAAAACAACCTGAATCTCATTTAATGCTTATCCCTATTATTTGTTGCTTAACCCTCTCACCCTGCATCGCATCCCTACGTCTTTGTGATTACCCCTGGTATCTGTAAGGAAAAATAAGTGGGCCCTTGTTACTTTTGGGTCCACTATCATCGCCGTTCTTTGCTTCATCCACTGTCTTTTCTTTTTTTTTTTTTTTTTTGTTTTATTGTTTTTTTTTTTTTTTTTTTTTTTTCTTTCTTTTTTTTTTTTTTTTTTTTTTGGTTGCATCAGAGAAGTCAGTTTCTTATCATTCCAGTCGAGGGCTTCTGATAAGTCTGGCCTTTGCATCGTATTGTAATTTTCGGAGTATTTCACGTATAGTGGCCCCTCCCTGAGGACGTGCAGGTTCCAGTTGAAGTCATCTGAGCATAGAGGCTCCTGATTAGGAGAGTTATGTGGAAGGGCAACAGAAAGGCAAAAAGAACCGGGGGGGGAAGGGAAACTGAATGAACGATTCAAGTCTAGAGAGCATGTAAGCGATGATATGTCAAAAAGACAGGATAGTTAGGTACTAGTAGTACTGTCAACCAAGTAAATTACTCATCTTGAGCATTTGCTAAGCGAAGAGATACATGTCTACTAGGGAGTATGTGTACGTGTACAGCTTTTAGTATCTCTCACCGTTCCCTCATGAATAAGGTACATCACTAATGACTTAACATGGTAGAGTTTGTAGATCTTTAGGTCATGGCCATGCTCTATTTATGGCTACATACCTCCGAATCCTTCTGCTGATATATATATTTTCTTTCATATCCAGGGCACCGCCTTAAGTAATACCGGAAAAATATTTCGGGGGTAAAGATGCGCTTAGAATCGGGGATTCTATATATAACATATGATTGAGACTTTGTTGGTGTTTTGTCTGATGTATCCGAACGTCCATGGGTAATCGAGTTATGATTATGTGTTAGTATTATTAGTTATGAGAAGATTTTCTGATTAATATCGATCGATTGTGCTTTGACAAGTCCCTGCGGGGGAGAGAGCCTCGGGAGTCCGCCCAATCGGGCTAATCCGCCCTAGTGTCTCCCTTGGGTAACTAACGGGATCTAATACACTGAAAAACTAAGACCACCAGAGGAGGCACGACCAACCTGGCACCTCCACCTCTCCCTCCGCCGCCACCTCCTTGTCAGCAGAGCACGCCACGGCTGTCCTTTTTTCTTTCACCCACTTTTCTCTATTTCCTCCATTCCCTTTTCTTAGTCAAGTACGACACGCCGTCCTTATGGCCGTGTTTTAATCACCGCTTTCACCCTCTTCGGCACTTAGATGGTTCTTACAGGCGTGTATGTACCGTGCTGACCGCCCTCGATATACCGGATCGTTTCCCTGGATGAGCATCACCGGCTTTTTTGATAGCAACTCACTCTTTTTGCGTTCTATTATTGTTGAGTACGACTA
The DNA here is from genome assembly GCF_009193645.1 of Aspergillus pseudonomiae. Classification (NCBI taxonomy): domain Eukaryota; kingdom Fungi; phylum Ascomycota; class Eurotiomycetes; order Eurotiales; family Aspergillaceae; genus Aspergillus; species Aspergillus pseudonomiae. Next base: position 153,073 of record NW_022475994.1, read on the forward strand.
CAAGAAAAAAAAAAATAACGACAGTACCTTGATGTCCCTATAACTGCCGACATCGCCGAAGTCGAGCCCTTATCAGCACAAGGAGACGCGTCTCCCATGCACCTCAGCTAGACATCGTTCACTGGACCCTCGATATATTCGCGCTGGACATACAATATGGACGATCAAGACAATAACAGTGGGCTTGATAATGTGTCAAAGACTGGCTCTGTCGGTCAATTTTCATTTGCCCCTGCTACTCGAACTACCGTTGTGACCACCACGACTACTACGACGACGACTTTCCCTCCGTTATTTATAAAGCCACCCCGCGCAACGCGAGAACTTGACCCTAAGCTGTATCCTCTAGCATCATCCCCCACTCCTTCGTCGTTGAAGAACATCAAATTTGAGATTGGAGGTCATTCCATCGTATTCAATGAACCAGATGATACCGTAAGCGCCGTCAATGAGGTACGTTTTTTATCTGGTTGTCGCTGGTTTGGCTATTCTGCCCATCTGGCCTTCACTAATGTGCTGCTCGTAGTTGAGGGAAAAGGACGATGCGTTGAGAGCCTCTAACGGCCTAGTTCGATCTGTGACTTCAATATGTTCTGATGATACTCAGCTTCCTCGTCGATTTGCTCCTCCCAAAGGGTTTAGTCAACCATCCAATCAGCAGTCGAACTCCAAGCAACATCGTGCACTAGCAGTCCCAGAAACTCGTCAGGGCTCTTTGCGACCGTATCCTGCCAGAGTTCCATCAGAACATTCGATTCGCTCGACCCGTTCACATGGCTCCACACCAACACATCCTGTGGTGGCTGGTTTGGCGACGCCTGAAACGGAAAGCAACAACTATAGTGCAGGTGAAAGCGTATTACCTAGGAGGAGAATTCACAGTGCGAATGCGTCTCGCAGGGAACCACTGCTACGCCCACCTCTGTCTTCCGGAGTCGAATCCCAGGAGGGCTCCAGAGCTCCCAGTACTAGAAAAGACCAACCTGAATCGACTGTTGTCCCCGAAAGGAGCAGACGCTTGACACGTTCAGAGGGTGACCCAAGCAGGCTAGCCATTCCGCAAGAGCTAGAGACAGACGGCGGGCCAGAAGATGAATCGGGAACTTCCACGAGCCAAGATACTGGATATGAAACGTCTCAGGAAGCTCCCCAGCAAAGCTCTCTGGAGTCGATATCACAATTCACAAACCTTGGTGGCGTGACTGTCCAGGACATGTGCCTACCAAGCCCCAGCTTGTCTCCCGTGGCTGCGATGAATGCAATGAATGTCGACTCGTCCTTTGATTCGGCCGAGGATCCCGAAGCCGATACAGATTCCAGCTTCGACAACAACGATCATCGCATTGTGAGCTCTCTACGTGCAGAAGAACTGAGGACTACTGCTCCGCACCGTTCCAGACCTAACCTTTTACCCACAAGTTCCGATACACTACGGCCGACGTCGTTAATGGATATCCCCAGTGTGTTAGACTTCTTTGACTCTGTTCCCGAAGGGCTGAAGACCTACCTTATGTACCAGTTGCTGAGGCGGTGTCCGAAGCCGACTCTGCATTTCGTTGCTGATGTCGTCAATCCAGCCTTAAAATGCGATTTCCTGGCTCTTCTGCCGCTTGAACTAAGCCTAAATATTGTGAAATACTTTGACGTTCAGACAATGTGCCGTGCCGCACAAGTTTCTAAGAAATGGAGGCATATCATCAATTCTGATGAAAAGAGTTGGAAGGAACTTTTCGATAGAGATGGATATGTTCTCCCAGAAGGAGAGCTGGAGCGTGCAATTAGGGAAGGGTGGGGATGGCAGTTTCCCAACGGGGGCGAAGATTACGAGAGGGACCTAAGCATGTCGTCTCCTGTAATCAAACCTGATCCCGAGTCCGGTTCTCCTTCTCTGCAACCACTGCCAGGGCCTAGTGATAGGCCGACGTCTGCGCATCGCCGCCCGAAAAGAAAAGCATGTACACGAGTCTCTAGCCGCAAGCTTGCGAAACGAAAATTATCATCCAGCGGGACCGATAATCCCGAATCCTCTGATTGGAGAATGTCAGTCACTGCGGTAGAAGGGCCCTATGCTGCCGCGAACGCTGCAGCCGCAGCTGTTCCATATCCAGATATTGGCTTACCGTCCCTGCGAGGGCTGCATCTTTACAAATCCCTCTACCAGCGGCACCACTTAATCCATACAAGTTGGATGAAACCCAATGTGAAACCACGTCATATCGCTTTTCGAGCCCATGATCGTCATGTTGTCACTTGTCTCCAGTTTGATACGGATAAGGTTTTGACTGGCAGTGATGATACCAATATCAATGTGTACGACACTAGGACTGGAGCTTTGAGGGCGACGCTTGAGGGACATGAGGGTGGTGTTTGGGCCCTCGAGTACTACGGTAATACTCTGGTTTCTGGTTCGACTGATAGATCAGTGAGAGTTTGGGATATCGAAAGGGCGAGGTGTACTCAGATTTTTCACGGTCATACGTCCACAGTACGATGCTTGCAAATTGTTCTACCGACAGAAGTGGGGAAAAAGGCAGACGGCACCCCTGAGATGATGCCAAAGGAGCCCTTGATCATCACTGGCTCACGAGACTCGAATCTTCGAATTTGGAAGCTGCCTAAACCGGGTGATCCTGTCTACTACCAAAGCGGACCACACGGCGACGATACTGACTGCCCCTACTTTGTCCGCGTTCTTGCAGGGCACCAGCACTCCGTCCGCACGATCGCTGCGCACGGGGATACTCTAGTGAGCGGAAGCTATGACTGCACGGTGAGAGTCTGGAAGATTTCCACTGGAGAAGCTCTTCACCGACTCCAAGGCCATTCCTTAAAAGTGTACAGCGTGGTGCTAGACCACAAAAGAAACCGCTGTATTAGTGGCTCCATGGATAACATGGTGAAAGTGTGGTCCCTCGAAACCGGAGCTCTTTTGTACGACCTTGAGGGCCACTCCTCCCTGGTTGGGCTGCTTGACCTGAAGTGTGATCGACTGGTCTCAGCAGCTGCAGATTCGACCCTGAGGATTTGGGATCCAGAAAATGGTAAATGCAAAAATATGCTGAGCGCTCATACAGGTGCTATCACATGCTTTCAGCATGATGGCCAGAAGGTTATCTCAGGATCTGATAGGACATTAAAAATGTGGGATGTGCGGACTGGGGAGTGCGTGCGAGATCTTCTCACCGACCTTAGCGGGGTATGGCAGGTCAAGTTCAACGACCGAAAATGTGTTGCTGCGGTGCAGCGTGATAGTTTGACTTATATCGAGGTAGGCTCAGTTGGTTAGGTATCTGCTTTTTCCCTCGCTGACTTGATTCTCGTGCAGGTTCTCGACTTTGGTGCTTCTCGCGACGCGGTACCAGAAGATCAGCTAGGCAGACGTATAGTCGTTAATCGCTGGGGCCAGGAAGTCAGCGATGCTGACGAAGACTATGATCTGTCTGACGCCTGATACTATCGCAGCAGCCAGAGCTTGCTCTCGTTTCACCGCTTGGTAGGGCCCTGTATGCCGCGCATGCCCTGCGTTGACGTTGACGAATATCATCACCACCGGTGGTTTCTTTCTTTTCTGGACTTGGAGGCATGAAATATTAATGATACCCAATCTCAAGGAGTTGCTCTCTTCATTATACTTTGCATAGCGCGGTTGGCATACTTTTGACATGCTGTTATGATGACCAGGCGTTTTGGTATCCAAAATGATTATTTTATCACACTCTTACCCGTTTACTACATTATATCCTACTATGACCCCTCACCTTTGCGCCATGTTTCGTGCCACTGCTATATCTCACATGCATATCTCTAAATTTGATCACCAGAGACAAGCGCATCAGCTTTTCCTGTATGCCTGATGATCGGTTCTTATAGAATACATACTATTGACATTTTTATTTTATGAGTCCCACAAGTAACGAAAAGGAGGACATTGGTTTGGTGATATTCTTATGTATTTATAAGCTCCAAATGCCGGCAGTCTGGATGCCAACTCTACACCGACAAAAAGGTGGTCTACCTCATTGATAGAAGCAGTGCCATCACTAACGATGAATAAGCAAAGATATTCATGCCTGGATCTCTAGGTTTCGAAGGACCAATCCCTCGCCGTCATGAGATCAGACCCATTTCGAGTTCTCCACGACAAGTGGTTATTCAACAACCATGCCAACTCAATATAGCTACCTAGGCTGAAAAGGCGGGCGTAGACTCTATTCAATGGTGGCTCTAGGAGACACAAAACTTCCGTGGGGAAGTTTAGATGAAAGAGATCCGCCGTAAATTGCCATGCTGACGGACCGCAACCTAATGTTAACAACCCTCAAAGCTGCTACTAAGGAGTAAGTACTGCTTGCAGGGCCTGGCATTGATTGCCACCTTATGGGATTCACCCTGTGATTAGATGTTATAAGCAAGTCACCTCCGCGGTTTAACTGACTCCTTTTCAAAGACAGGAGTGCTTCTTGAACTACATTTCAAGATGCAGTGGTAGAGATGTGAGCAACCTGCGACTCGGTGGGTACGGGTTGCGCTTTCATAATCCCATCAAATCCAGCAGCCGACAGAATAGCCCAGCGGATTGCGCTGATCCCTAACGACTTTCCGGGGCCGATGGGCGTCTCTGCACTGCATGTCAGGATCTCACCTAAGGCACCAGGTCCTTCCATCCGACCATCAGGTTGAAGGATTGGTCTATAACTTTGCAGCAAGTTCTGTAGTGTAGCGACTTTTGCCGCTGATGCTCCGCTCTTCACCTGACTCTTCTTCTTAGCCAAAATCTTATCCACTTTTGACATGATGATCTGGTGCGGAATGGCATGTTTCCGAAAAAGCATGAGGATGTCCTCGTCTTTCTTCTTAAGACCATGTAAGCTATCTATAAGGAGGAAAGCCCGTCGAAGTCTAGGATCGCGGGTTTACAAGTCAGCTTGGGTGGATCGAATATCCCGAGTACAACCGGGGATGTACTCACTGCCTCCTTCCCTGAAGATACTTCATAATCTCGATACCCCATTCCGTCCTACTCGCTTTTCCATACCCCGGCATATCAAGCAGAACAATTTTCGACTCGCCGCCTTTCGTACCCCCGATTCCGAACGCATTCATCTCTCTCGTTCTCCCCGGTTTTGAAGAAGTCCAGCATATCTCTTTGCCCATGATGGCGTTCAATAATGAGCTTTTCCCGACATTCGAGCGACCAAGGAAGGCAACTTCAGGCTCTACTGATGACATAGGAGTAGTGCGGAATTTGCTAGCGGACCATATTTTGATCGGGGAGTGGCGAGAAGGTGCGAAGAATTTGTCGGCGTAGGTTAAGTCAGTTTCATTTGGTACTCGAGTATCCCAGTAGTAGGAGATATCCGCAGGAGTCAAGTCGTGGAGTGGAACTTTGTTCGGGTTCGAGGGAGGATTCGGGGTGATGGCGGTTGAGAGGGCTCGTCGGAGAGTGAAAGGAAGTCGTTGGCTCGAGCAAGCTGTACATCTGTATATTGTGTGCTTCATCATGAGATCACCGATTTTGGTCTTGTATGAGAGCGATAGGTGGAGTATCAAGATATAGATCAGTAAAGAAACGACAGCATTGTGTTTGCGCTCCGAGAGCTTCTCCAGATAAAATCCAGGATAAGAAAGTCTTCCGAGCACTGGGGAAATCTCGGAAGGGTATTTCTGCCGACATGCCGCCCCGCGGATTCAGGCCGATAAGAGAGCTTACAATAACTCCGTAGCGTCAACTGATATATTAATATCAACTTCATACAATATCCTATAATCCCTTTGCGCAGTTGAACAGAGATATACGATACATAAAACGTCAGAATGATCAACGCGGTTCTCGTCTTCAACAATAATGGGCAGCCGCGGCTGAGCAAGTTCTACACCCAGATTGTTAGTTGGTTAAATATGCACGTCCTTTCCTAGGCAAACTAGCTAATACAAGACCACTTTGAAAATAGGATACACAAACGAAACAATCACTTATACAACAGACCTACGCTCTAGTCGCCCAGCGTCCACCAAGCGCTTGCAACTTCCTGCCTCTCCCTCCATTACTCTCTCGGGGTGCTAGCTCCGGCGCAGAGGGCCCATCCGATGCCCCAACACAAGTGACCTACCGGACATATGCAACTCTTTCTTTCATTATGATTTCAACATCTACCGAGTCCCCGCTTGCGCTTATTGATCTGATTCAAGTCTTCGTCGAGGCGCTGGACCGCATATTCGAGAATGTATGCGAGCTGGATCTTATCTTCGGGTATGAAACGATGCATGCGGTGCTGAGTGAGATGATTGTCGGTGGCGTTGTCGTCGAAACGAATATCGATAAGATTGTTGCTGGGGTGCGGAGTCAAGAGGGCTCTCTAGGGAAGAAGAAGGCTATCCAGGCGGCAAGTTCTAGCGTAGGGCGCGGCGGGTTCCCTGGTATAGGTGCTTGGAGGTGATTCTCTATGATATATATATCTTCTTGTCTTTTTCTAAATTACAATATGCATGTTTGGTTCTTTGAATGGCAAGTTATGGGTTGGAGTTCAGGCGAAATGTGATATGATAGTATGTCCCTGGCACTTGCTATTATGACAGAGGAGTTTATCTAACAAGAGAAATAGAAGTACCGTGTCACCTAGAGAGGCGGGAAGCCATACGCTGTCCAGTTTTCAAGCACCTTTTTCTTAACGTCCTCCGGGTAGGCACCCTGGAAAGACCCTTCTTTCCATGACAGCGTTTTTTCTGTAAACTCACTGGGCAGCATACAGCATTTGACAACTTTCCCATTCGTTCCGGACTTGGACGGCAAGCCGTGTGTGACATAGGGTATGAGGGGGATGTTGGAATATTCGGTGAAAATAAACTCATGCCTGCCAGGCTCACAACGTGTTGCTTCAGCCCAGATGACATCTGAGAGATTGGTTGGATCAATGTAGTCGTTTACCAAGAAGATCTTCGGGATAAACCATCCTGGCTTGGAACCGAATACGGTATGTCCTAATTTGTGGCAGAATTCCTCCATATTCGTGCCCATTTCCACAAGTTTCGAGTGATTCACCTGGAGAACAAACCACAAGCAATGTGATTCAAACGGGCACCAAACCATATTGATAGGAAGGCCGGCCTTCTGACAGATGTTAAGGACCTCTGCAGCTTGCATTGTGCACCAGATGGTGGAATTTTCGTCTGGAGCTCGGCCCGCGACGCAGATTGGGAGAATAGGATCGTTGCGGTAAGTAATGGTGTTGACCTTGAAGATAGGGCACTGAGTTTGATGTCCGGGGAAAACCATGCCATTATATTCGACCATGGGGCCTTCTGGAGCAGTTTCACTAATCGAAACCACCCCTTCAAACACAATCTCTGCATTGGCCGGCACCCAGAGATCGTTTGTTTCGCACTTAACAATGTCAACTGGGGCGTCGGTCAAGGCACCGATGAATTCCGGCTCGTTGGTCCACTTGGGAATGGGCATGCCGCCGACCATGATGGCCGCAGGCGGCACCCCGAAACATACAGCCCATGGCATGTCTTCGCCTTTCTCCTTCCAAAGGTTGAATATTGTCCCAATGTCCTGTCTTGGGATCACCAGTCCAACCAGCTCACGCTTGCCGTGAACCATGCCCCTACTGATGGACCAATTAGTCCATTTCCCATCAGGGCTCTGTACGACATGCATGCCCATTGTTTCGATGAATTTGCCTCCATCATGCTCATGCAAAAGTGGGACAGGCAACTGCGTCAGATCTATATCATCACCATGAATAATATGATCTTTGACGGGGCCGGTCTCGAGTTTCCGGCATGGGATTGGAGGCTTCGACTTGGCCTCGTTGATCCTGTGGATGATCTCATGGCCAGTAGCAGAGGATGGAAGCCCAAGCGACTTAGCTAATCGACAAAGCTGCATGCCAGGACGCTTGCTGTACCCTATGGAGGCTCCGATGACGCGAAACAACCCGTTGTCCTTACGGCCTTTAGGGTTTGTGAACAACGGGGCTCGCTCTCCGGTTTCACACACTTTTCGCACGATGGCTGCGAGCTCCAGGTTGGGGTCGACTTCCTTGGTAATTGTCAGGAGCTCTCCTTCATCTTCCAGCTCTTGAATGAAACGGCGGAAGTCTTTCGCAGCAGCAGTGTAGTCCATATTGCCTGGAAACCTTCGTGGGCACGGAATCGACGATAGGACTAGGTAGCAAATTTAGACGAGGTCCGCTCTTTGTCTTCGTAACAAACCGAAAGCATTAAAGTTTACATTGTAATTCCATTCCACTTAAATAGTAACGCCCTCTGTCTCGTGCGCTACGACATGCATCATACCATAGTCCTTGCATAACTCAACGTCAACATGCAGTCGGAACAATCACCCGAGTTTCCCCAATTTGGGGATCTCGAGACCACCACGTACCCCAATTCGCCATTGATCGGCCCCGCAACCGAGCAGCTGACCCTATAATATTAGCAGCTATGGTATAGCTGCTGCATACGCTGTTGCAAGAATATTAAATGTCGTCAATGGGGTAGAATTGCTGAGAATTTTTCTCCAATTCTTGTTTTCGCTTAGACAGGCTCTAGATATCACGGCAACAATATGGGGAGGTAACTACCAAAATGTTGAGGATATTTCCCAAAGCATAACCTGGAATCCACAAGAAAGATAGCTATAGGCTAGTTCAGTTCGGCTGTCCTATAGTATACCCGCATAGGTATGCAGTATAAGGCCGGCACTGCAGTCCATCGCAAACTCCAACCTCAGAACACCACATGTACCGTCGCACAAGATGGGCTGGATTGGCAGTGCTATCATCGTCCTTGTAGGGAGCCTTCTCTACCTAACAAACCGGTTCCCGAATCTACGCATATCTCGGTTTCCCTACAAATGGGACACAAAGGCACCAGCTATGGCGATGACAGAAACAACCCCACAATCCACACGTCTTCAGACCCAACCAACCCGGCCAATGCGAATCATCGTCGCAATGACAGGCGCAACGGGGGCAATCCTAGGCATCCGCCTCCTCGAACGCCTGCGAGAAATGAACGTCGAAACGCACCTAGTCATCAGCCGCTGGGCGGTCGAGACAATCAAATACGAAACCAAGTATACAGCGAACGACGTGCGCGCCCTCGCTACCCGAACCTACCCGGTGAATGATGCCGCCGCAGCCATCTCGAGCGGCTCGTTTCAGGCTGACGGGATGATCATCGTGCCGTGCAGTATGAGGACGCTGAGCGCGGTGCGGACGGGGTTCGCCGATGACTTGATCTGCAGAGCAGCCGATGTAACGTTGAAGGAGAGGAGGAAACTTGTATTGGTCGTGAGGGAGACGCCGCTCAGTGGCATTCATTTGGAGAATATGTTAGATCTAACCCGTTATGGAGCGGTGATCTTTCCGCCCATGCCTGCGTTTTATACGATGCCGCAGAGCGTGGATGATATCGTTACGCAGAGTGTGGGCAGGATGTTGGATATGTTTGGCTTGGATGCTGGGAATTTCGAACGGTGGGATGGGTTTTGATCACATTTTACTAGCAGTTACTTGGTGTTTTTATAGAGGTTATCTTGTGTGACTGTCCGTTGGTGGGGTGTGCATTTATTAATCTACAGCAATCAGTGATCATATAGCACTAGTCCTTCCCTCTTGCAACCATCTTTATCTGTGCCGATCTTGATATCGCAATAGACCAATACGGGCTACTAGGGCAAAGGACCCGTGGCCCGTATCCACTTCCTTTCTATATTTAGACGCATACGCTGCCTGAAAAGTAGACCTGGCTTGTGAACTATGGCAGATGAACAAGTAGCATTATATCTTCAACCCTTGCATTAGAACTATCAAGGCCAGTGGCTTTAAAGGATAGATCTAGAATAGCAGAACCTGCTCTGGAATATGTAGTGCGAACATGTCAGGACCCAGAACCTAAACGTTTGAATGAGTGCTTACTTTGAGCTGGGTTGCAAGAATAGGTCAGGAGGGGCTCTTCTTTCCATTAGTATCAGGTAGATTGCAATGTTGAGTACATAGACGGGAACCATTATTTGGGCAAAAGATAATACCAGAAAGGGCCTATAGCCTTTCATATTATTCCGTATCCCTCGATTAGGGTGGTCTGGGCAAACTTTGACGCGTATTTTCCTTTTCTCTTGCCTGTGATATTATACAATAGCAACCATATCATTACTCTAAACATTATAGTAGCTATCTTCCAGATCTAGATCTTTCTTCATATAATCTTGTATATGCAAGGTCTGAGACATTGGGAGTATAACCATTCTTCTATTGACTAGGGTTCAGGTCTCCAACCTACCCAACAATTGCAGACCATAGATGGATGTGATAGAACAACTGTTGTAACAGATTAATGAACTCCCAAATATATGAGTTATTCTGTACTTCAACGTATACCGCAGTTATCATGGCCCTAGTCCCAATTGATCTAAATGGGAGATTCACACATCAATAGACATATGCGCCCCATGCGCCCCGTACATGGCCAACTAACCAACCTTCTGTCATCTGCAGACAGTACCAAAGGCTGCGATCAATGCATCTTCCTCCGCGGAGTATGTTCCGCACATCTTAATGAATGAAGCGAAACAGGCGACGGCTGTCGGAAGCTGGCTTTCCGACACTGGGCAAATGTCAAGTGGGCTCACTAGCCTTGAAAGGCAAGAGGACAGCCGAAAGGGCCCCAGAAAAGTACGCCAGAACCCAGCACTGATGCCCTCCATTGGGCTCGGCTCGGTGTCCCCTTGTCGATCTGCAGTGGAGATGCCTCTCTAAGGACCCAATAGAGAGACAATACCTATCGGCTTCGGCCTTTGGAATGGAGCGAAAACTCCGAACGAGGCCATTCATTGTTACCAGAACATCAATGCAATGCATTAATGTGACAAAAGTGTCATGTAAAGATCCGCCATGGTGGAGTAGGCTTTTCAGCACTGATTGGCGTAGTCGCAACCCCATAACCGGGGTTTGATTATGACAGGCTCGTCCGGGGCGCCGGTCTGCTGACCAGGCCCAAGCCTACTGCATGATAACAAGATTGTCCCTCAGCTATCTGTAAGAAACGAAATCATCCACCTCGGAGATGACTTACCAAGTCCCCATACCCTACGCCGAAGTTCCATCAGAGTGACATCCACTCCCTAAAACCATGTTTGATTGGCTGATGATCGTTATTCGGAGGGCTACCAGCGGTTATGTACTGCGCGAAAGTTCCGGCAGGAGTAATCATGGCGTTTCTAACGGAAGTGAGTGGAGCATAAACCTACTTAAATAGCATCGAAGCTCCTCGATCACACCATCGCTTTACGGGATTTCACCATCCAGTTCTTCTTTGATTGATCCAGTCACGTTTAAGCTTATCGATCCCCTATACTTCAATATGGCCCCCCGTCGACTTCTCCTCGTCAGCTATCCCCGTACAGCATCCAATCTCCTTCTGAAGATCCTTGCTCTATCAGATCAACCCAATGTCATCTCCAATGAGCAGGGAGGCTACTTCTTCATGAAACCCTATACTACTGCCTCCAAGGATGGTCGCATTTATAAGCCAGTCGACCAATGGACTACCGAAGAGTGCGATGAAGTCCGGTCTGCCTTCCAGGAATGTCTGGACAACCTGGAGGAATACAGCAGCCGTGCCGAAAAAGAAGGCAAAATGATGGTCACCAAAGAGCATGCTTTCTGGCTCTGCAACCCAACGGCATTCAGCCGGATGATCCATGGCACCAATGGTAGCTATGACTCCCTATTCCATGTCCAAGTCCCAGCCACCTATGGGGCCTCCCAGACTTTCTCCCCAAATAATGAAACCGTCTTTCCGGACGAGTATCTGCGCACCTGGCGCCTAGCGTTCATCATTCGTCATCCGGCGCTGGTGTTCCCGTCCCTTTATCGTGCAATGATGAAGATGGTGGCCGTTGGTGTTCTTCAAAAAGAGGAGCTGCCTGGCGTCTTAGAGACGAATATGTCGTTGAAGTGGACTCGGATGCTCTACAACTACGGCATGGAGAACAATGACTCCGACTCCCAGCCATTGTTGCTGGACGCCCATGATGTGATTCACAATCCTGATGTGATAGCTCGATTCTGCGAGCTGGCGGGCCTGGATTCCAACAAACTCAAGTTTGAGTGGGAGAAGAAGGCAGATGCTAATGGTGCGCCGAATAACGGAAGCCCGGTCGAACAGAGAGACTCTACTGGGCAAGATGTGCGCTTTCATAGCCAGAAAGCTCATGCAATCATGCTCTCTAGTCTAGCGGGATCATCTGGGGTTTTGAAAGATAAGGCGCCAGTGACACTGGACGTCGCTACTGAGGCCCTCAAATGGAGGGAGGAATTTGGTGAGGACACCAGTCTTCTTCTTGAGAAGGCGGTCCTAGCAGCCATGCCAGATTACGAATTCTTGAAGGCTAGGCGTGTTCAACTGTGATTTGGGGAGAACACAAGACCTAACGCGAACGGCGAAACTACTGCAGAGAACATGGTGGTTGGCACGCAACAATGTGGTAGTCCAAGATATCAACTTAGATGAAGTCTGGGATAAATAGAGTGGTTACGAATATTAACGATTGGTTCATGAGTAAGCTGATGAAAGGAAGGACGTCCTATTGTATACTTGTAAAATGCAACGAATAGGAGTTCAATGTAGGAAGAGGCTTCCTGATAGGGAAAGGGACCATAAACGTCAGAGGGCTAGCCCTAGGTCACGTGGGGGTGTGATTTGGAACCGGATCGGCTAGTAAATTTATCCGCACTAGCGCGGCCCACGCACGAAGCGACTAGCTTTTCTTTTCTGCTAAGCTGAAATTACTTCGAACCTTCCCTTCTTCTTCTCTTCGTCAATCCCGTCACCCAGCGCCGTTGCGGAACTCAGTCGACAACAATGGTAAGCATATAACGTCCAGTTGATTTGGTTGTCTAGCTTTCGAAAACCTCTGCGACATGTCGTGAGACGATCTCGTCGGCTTCATTTCGCAAGTCTCGAAGCATATTCCGCTGTTCGCACAAGTCCTTCGGGATGCGAGCGTCAGCGATGATTTGGCTGGAGACACCGGTCTAGGAGTTGAAATACACACTAGATCGGTGTTCTCTTTAGAGTTCAAGGAAGATGCAGCGTTGGTGGACACGATGTGCTGATCTTCTTTTCTCAATGATAGCCTCCCAAGTCCGGAAAGAAGGCCGCCCCTCTGCCCTACCCCCAGGGCAAGGCTGGTTCTAAGAAGGCCCCTAAGGTATGTAGAAAAAGGATTTTCCCCCTAGCTAGGAAGCACATAGGATGCTAATATGCGACTAGAACCCTCTCATCGAGAAGCGCTCCCGCAACTTCGGCATTGGCCAGGACATCCAGCCCAAGCGCAACCTCGGCCGTTTCGTTAAGTGGCCCGAGTATGTCCGTCTTCAGCGCCAGAAGAAGATCTTGAACCTCCGTCTCAAGGTCCCCCCTGCCATTGCCCAGTTCCAGAGCACCCTGGACCGCAACTCCGCTGCCCAGACCTTCAAGCTCCTCAACAAGTACCGCCCTGAGACCAAGGCCGAGAAGAAGGAGCGTCTCCTCGCTGAGGCTACCGCCGTTGCCGAGGGCAAGAAGAAGGAGGATGTCTCCAAGAAGCCCTACCACGTCAAGTACGGTCTTAACCACGTTGTCGGCCTCGTTGAGAACAAGAAGGCTTCCCTTGTCCTCATCGCCCACGACGTTGACCCCATTGAGCTGGTTGTCTTCCTTCCCGCTCTCTGCCGCAAGATGGGTGTCCCTTACGCCATTGTTAAGGGCAAGGCTCGTCTCGGTACCGTTGTCCACAAGAAGGTAAGAATCTCTCATGATTATGTATTAAGAATCAGTACTAATCCGACCCTCAGACCGCTGCTGTCCTCGCTCTGACTGAGGTCCGCTCTGAGGACCAGTCTGAGTTCGCCAAGCTCCTCTCCACCATCAAGGAGGGCTACACCGACAAGTACGAGGAGTCCCGCCGTCACTGGGGTGGTGGTATCATGGGCGCCAAGGCCGTCGCCCGCCAGGAGAAGAAGCGCAAGGCCGTTGAGTCCGCTGTCAAGATCTAAACTAGTCCATATGTCTAGTCTAGTTCCGCAAGGACGGGTTTTCCAACGATCTTAATGACAAAATTTTGCGCTCCGGATACCAAAAATTGGGATTAATTGTTCAAAAGCAAATCGCGGCCACGGTTTCTGGGAATGGTGTTAAGGGCTCGGTTAACTTATTGATGGCATAATAGCTTACATGGTTGGAGAGCTTTTGGCACCCAATCCTCAATCCCAATCCATCTTGATGGTCCACTCTGTTTCTTTCACTCTTATGTACACGTCGCAGATACCCATGAATGCTATTTCACACTTCAACCCAACCGCCCTCGTAGCACGCCTTCATATAAGCATTCATGTGCGGTCTGCTCTAGTAGCTTCCCAGTCGTAGAAGTAATTCATGCTATGATACTTTGTCTTACAACTTTCTCTTCTGCTTCAAACTTAGGAAACAATGTGGAGCCCGCCCGGATTGCAAGTTAATAAATGATTATAACCTGGGGACCCTTCCCCCTGGTAATGCCATGCCCGTACAATACACCGCATGCGTACATATGGTGAAACATCTATACATGAAAGAAAGCGTCCTGGTATGAAGTCAAACCCAAAATAAAATGCAGCTAGACAATGCCCACCCCCCTAAACGTATTTTAATGATCCACCGAAGACAAGCAAAAGCCCACAATCTGAAGCGCACAAAACAAGCAATTAAGAGCCAGCCAGCCCACCCAAGCCCAAGGAGCACCCGCCAAACCGTATGTAAAACAACAAGAACGCAATAGGGAGAGGATGTAGAAAGGGGATAGGATTAAAGAGGGTCAGAGAAGGAGGAAACATGAATTCGTTCAGTCGTTAGCGTTGAGCCGGTGGTCGTGTGAGTCCTTGCCTAGCCTGCACCATTCTACGTCAGAGTTGATCCAAAAATTGGGACATTGGAGATACGTACCTTCATTTGTTCTATCCTTGCTTTAAGCTGGCTCGTCACCTCGGCAGCTCGCTTCCAGTTCTCCGCTGGCTCCGTACTTCTCGTTGGCTGGTCATCTCCTGAAGCATTACTAGAACCCAGCATTGAAGACCGGGTGGGACTACCCATTCCGGAATAACTGGTGCCAAAAGTAGGGCTTAGCTTCCGTCGGCCGAGACCTCCATCTCTGCTGCCCAGGCCTGGAGATTCCAGACCACTGTTCTCCTTCTCTTCACTTGGGCTGGCTGAAGCATAGCTCCTTGGCCTTGAACTCTCGAATCGTGACCCCATGTGGTAACCACGTGCCAAAGGACCCTGGCCATTGCTGGCTGCGTCCTGATAAACTGATCCGGCATCTCCATATCCCATACTAATCCCTTCAGGTAGAGTGTTGGGCGGGCTGATAGCGCTAGCGCGAAGGGCCCTTGCCAACTCACGTTTCAGACGGTCGATTTCCCGCTGCTGCTTCTGAACACTCTGTTCTGCGGTCTCTGCATCACTCCGAGCCCTAACCAGTTGGGTTTCCTTGGCCTTGATACTCAGAACATCCCTCGTGTGATCTTCAATGAGTTGTGCATTCTGATCCTGAAGTTCTGTCACTTGTGATTTCAATTTGGTCCTCTCTGACTTCAAGTCTTCAACAAGTCGGGTAAACTTCTCTTGTTCGAGACGCAGTTCCTCTAACTCGGCCCGCTCAATAGCCGACATTCCAGTCAGGGGAGGCGCCGCTGGTGGAGGCGAAGGCTCGCGAGGAGCGGCTGGCTTGGCGATAGGACGGCCTGCAAGTCCTCTACCAAGACCAAACTTGGGGGCAGCAGGAGCCGCGGGTTGCTCCTCAGAAGGAGGAGAAACAACCCGTCGTGGCGACGCTATACCTCCGGGACCACCCAGCTTTTTCTTAAGACCAGAACCTGGTGCGGGAAGGCCACCAGCCTTAGGACCGCCCAATCTAGATGGTACAGCCTTCTTAGGAGGTGAGGGAGCAGGCGCTGGTTCTTCAGCTGGTGGCGGTGCCGCAGCTGGAGGGGGTTTTTTCATTCCCACTGCCGGCTTTTTCCCACCGACGACTTTTTTACCAGCCGCCGGCACAGCCTTGGGTGCACCAACAATAGGCTTAGGTCTATCTTTCGCTTTGACCTCGGCGGTATCGAAAAACTCCTTAATCTTCGTCTTTCTGATATCATCGAGGCCCTCAAGGTAGGGGTTCATCGCTCGTTCGCCCATGATCTTCATCAATGTACCAAGGATTTCAGCTCCTCCCGACCGGTTGACCTCACTGGATTCGGTGAGAAGCTTAGTCGCCGCTTCAGCAATCGACTTGACCTCCGCTTTCGACGGTACATCCCTGGTGGTACGGAGACAGCGGATAAGGAATTTGAGTGTTTCTTGCTTCACTTGCGGATTCTTATGCTTCAAAAACTCCAGAATCTCCTCCAAGCAGTCTGTCAAAGTAGTCGATGCGAAGACCGAGTCTAAAGCTTGGCCCAATGCCTCTGCAACGCTCTGTTTCTTTTCCTTCAGGCGTTCCAGCATAGGAGCCATAATGCTTGAGCGGTATTTGCCGAATCCGCTCCGAAGGCCTTTAGCGAGTAAGTCGACACAGTTGGCAGCGACGGTCACAACCGCAATGTTGGCGTCTTTCATGCGAGCGGCTAGCGCGCGCACAATATCGTCGTATGGCCCATCCTTGATTCTCGGGACGTTCAGTGCTGAATGGAGAGCATCCAGTGCCTCCTTCCGGTCTTTCCACTTCGATGAGGATAGTTGATCGTGTAGATCTTTCGGAACTTTGGGCATCACGTCAACAGGTTCTGCGAGGTCAAAAGCGTCAACCTCTTCGCCGTCTTCATCCCCGTACTCTTCACCTCCTTCTTCGGCTTCACCATCTTCGGGGGCTGCGCTGGCGGCAGCCATCGCGTCCTGCTGGGCTCTAGTTAATCTCTCTTGTTTCGGTGGTGGCTCTTGTTTGACGTTTTCAAAGAGTTTCTCTAAGTCGGTTTGCTGGACTGGCTTTAGTTCGGCCCAGAAAAGAGGTTTAATGGCTTCTTTCAACCACCGGTACATTTCCACTGTGAGACTTTGCGCTTCTGCGCGAACGTTCTTGTCTGCATGTCCGAATACCTTGGGCAGGGCCTTAAGAACCGGCTTGGGGTCGACAATCTTGCATCCGAAGTTGTGATAGATTGTTCTCAAGCCAGTCAATGTCGCAGCAATAACCTTGGGTACCTTGTGTGATAGTCCAGGCAGTATCTCTTCGATCACGGGGTCTGCTTTATCTAATTCGACTAATAGTAGAAGGGCTTCTTGAGCGTTCGTCTTTGCTGCCGGTCTTGTAGATGGAAGACCCTTTTCTACAATGGGAAAAACTGTGATGGCACGAGACCTTTTCGGGGAAACATTAGCCACCCCTATCGTAGGGCAGTGTAAATCATCCAAGAACATCATACCTTGTGCAAGCCTGAACACCTCCGAATTTTAAGAAAGCGCAGTAGGCCGCGAGGCCATCTTGTTGGGCCGCGACGTTGGAATCTGCAACCGCTCCTTTCCATAGGCCCGCGTCTTGGATGAACGGTGTGAAAACGGGGTCTGATTCATCCGGGGATTTCTCGAACTGTTGTTTGGCATCTTCATAACCTCCCTTACGCACTTTCCAGTTCTACATTGGCGATGACGAGATATTAGTCGACGGGAATCGAGTGAAATCGTCGAGGGCGGGGCTAACCTTGTGTGCGAATCGTTCGGGCAGTGGGAGAGAGGAGAAGTCCTCCTCTCCGTCAGCCATAATGACGGCGATCTAAAGTGCACTAGGAGAGAGACTAGTCAGTCAAGTCCTGAGATTCTGCGACGGCAAATGTGCCATCTGTGTGCGATCTCAAGGGTCACAGGCACAGTAGAACATGTCTATATATTTCGGTATACAGATACCACTGTACAAATTGAGGGTTGGGTAGATTCTCTCTTATACATCGCACACACCTTAAACTTGCAGAAGGTTGCAGGGCTCGTGCGGTTGGGCAGTTAACCGTATGTTAAGCCACGCACAACGGGTATCCAAAGAAAAGTATAACTCAATGTCGGAGGGAGTCAGGATGACAAGGATCGATGTTCTGCCGTTGAAAGTAGGAACCGGACAGAACCCGTGGGGTCAAAGGGTGGATGGAAGTTCAATCAGACCAGCAGAGTGGGAGAGAGAAAGAGACGAAGTAAACAACGGGCAAGTCGCTCCGGTGACTTCGCGACCCAAAAGGGAGAGTGGACGGACTGGTCTTTTTTTCTGCCAATCTTGTCCGGCTTGTCTTCCCCGCGGATCAACAAAAACAAACACACTTTATTCTTTTCCTGTAACTTATTTACTTAAGTTATTCACACCTCCCATGGCTGATCGCTTGGGGTGATTTGATTTATTAAAGTTTGATTGACAACCCCTGAATCGAGAATTCCATTATTTGACCATCTACTGAGTACTCCCTCTGAGAAAGACAATTTATATTCATCGTATGATTTACTGCAATATATTCTTAGACCTTTGGGGCGATTTCGCCATTTAATGCACCACAGACCACGCTAGACCAGTAGACAGAACTGATAGGTGGGTCAACATTGAATCCTAATGAGAGTTAAAGACGCTCTGACAAGGCAGATACGATGTATCACTCTAACCACAGTAATATTCCACATTAAGAAACCCCTTTTCATTGCATCTTCTGTGGCTGTCATTCACCGAGGAGAATTCCCTGGAGATCATTTTCATTACACGTGATCCTTCGCATTGGGACGTAACTATATACTCCATATTATCGCCAAAGGATGCCATACGCTGACAGGTTCCTGGACTTCAATAATGTGTCCTCATGGTATCCACGAATAACGCCCTGCCATAGAGATAGAAGTCAGAAACAAAGCTCTATATTACACAATATAGCTGGAAAAAAAAAGACGCTTGTTGCCCCAGAGGAATGCGAGCTTGTCTCTATAAGGTAGAGAGAAACCCGGTGGATTGGCATACCAATACCACGTTGAGACTGTTGTTAGGGGCTCATAATTCATCTAGAAAATGCACGAATAATATTCAAGCAGCTTAGGGCAAAGAACTCACCTTGACTAATGCCAACAACTAAGCAGCTACGTATTCCTGCCAATATTGTATAGACCAACATCAGCCCTATCAGCCCTACCATGTCAAATTCCCCCAAAGAATCATCTTGCCCTAAGCATAAAGCCTAAACTTGATAGTCACATTCCCCAAAGGCCCACTAGTCTGCCCCGATCCTCCAAACTGCGTAATCTCATATCCCCATTCCGGGTCCTCGCCATTCGGCGTGGTCACCTTCAGCTTGTTCCCTCCCACAGTCCATGGACTATCCCAGTAAACATTCTTATCCACGGAGCCGTTCCGAGAACGCAACATACTACTATCATAGCTAGAGACTATCTCGCACAGCCCATATAACCCTAACACGGATGGACACAATTCAGATCTCTAACATACATCCTACTTCAATTCATCCCTTGTAGAAACACGACACGTAGTACCATTACCAGAACGCGAGCAGCCATCAGGGCAAGGGTAAGCCGGGTCAAACTGCCACAAAAAGTACGGATCCGTCTCATTCGCAAGAACATCCCCCATCAAGAGAGTCTGGGACGACAAGTCTAAAGAAGCCTGAAAGACCTCCAGCGAGGATATATGGATCTGGGACCAGCCCTTCCGGACTAACGTGTGAATTGAAGTCCCGTAGACATACTCCTTAAACCCTGCCCACCGAATGGCAGAGGCGCACTTTCTCATCGTTAACCTCCAGATATATGTCTTGCAATATGAAGCGTCGGGGACAATGTACTTACCATAGGACAACTCTCGGCGTTGGTATACAATGTCAAATCGACAAATGCAGCTTGAGCTTCAGAGGCCGTTAGTCGAAATCGGCCATGTGGATCTGTCAGAATGGCAGTGCAGTTTGTGATGGCTGCTATTTCTCCTGGAGGGTATCGATCTCCATCAGCAACAGATGGGGGAGACTACTATGGGAGGGAGGTTTGGGGTATGGTACCGTGTAAGGCCGGGTTTCCTGTCTGGCGATTCTGGTTGACGCCAATGCATATCAGATCCCCAAGTCCATCAGTGTCAGTGTGGTTAACGACGGCAGTGCCAAACGCAGCGAATGGACAGGGAGAGCCGCTTAGTTCGCCCAATGCTTCATTTGCTCGACGCATCCAGTACGCTCTAGTTGAGAGAGGAATATCCCTGGTGATTAGCATTGAATCGGGAATCGTACTCGAAAGGATCGTCTGAAAGAAGCACAGGAGAATGGTAATAGGCAAGGTAAACATATGCATTTTGCACATCAGAGAAGCAAGTAGCTGTACTTTGAGTTTGATAGGCCATGGATATGAAATGGTTCTTACGGCCTATTTAAAATTCAGTGTATCGTACCAGATAGCACTAGCATCATGAGACGCGGGGTCTTATCTATTTTCCCTGTCCCCGGCGACTCTAGGTGCTTGCCCGGAAAGATAAGCTGGAACCATGGGTCTAAGGCCATGATAAATCTACTGATAATACCTTAGTGATAGGGTGATGTTGACTGACTCCGAGCTACTAGCAAGTATATCTGCAAAACAGATACTCCCACTGAAAGTGTTCTTAAAATAGTGAGTCTTCTATACTCAAATCTACCCAAGCACATCCCAAGAATACGGATGTATTCCCTCAGAGACCTGTTTTGTTCCATTTAGCTCGCATGTTAGTCAATTGCACCTTGATCGAAACCTTGGAGATACGCTTTTTCTAGTCTCCAGTGATCACTCAATCCATCCAGTAACTGGACGTTAGGATACAGGCCTATAGAAACGCATTCAGTCAGTGATAGTCCAGAATTAGCACTTCTGAGATCCAAGCTTAATGCCAGACTCCAATCCGAAACAGACTATACGTTGTCTTCCTTGAGTTCAAGCTACATGTCAGCTTCTCGATCAACCATTACAAGACGCCAAAGTCAAATTCCAAAGCTTACATTTCTATAATACGACTGGCCAATATGAGTAAGTGTTGCAAAGAAAAGACTGGTAGCACACATGCGCAGTGAGATATAATACATTCGGAAAGAGTCGACACACAAAGATAGAACACAGCTCTCTGAGCCCAATATTTATCTTATACAGTCAAAGAGAAATGCCAAAGAATGACAAGCGGAGTATACTCGCCTTCTACTGGGCCCCAGTACGCTCATATACTAGCCTCCTGATCCGTCCAACGTGCTCTTGTCCTCCTAAGCTCTGGCCCTCGCCACCCTCTGCTCTTTTGGCTTCCCTGCGCTCCCACTTGACAGTTCGCTTGGCCACGCGCTCTGCGTCCCGCTCTTCACGTGTCATAACAGCCGGTCTGTCTTCAATTGCCTCGCCGAACGGCGCAATGATCCTCTCAACGACATGACGCACATTTCGGCTCTTTGGGTATCCAGAGGAGAACTCGATGACGTCCCCTTCGCGCAGGGAGTTCTTTGGGTCGGACACAAGATATGTCGTAACCTTCGGATATGTCTTGCGAATGTGACTGTCCCACATGGTGTGGCGATGGGAGACGCGGACAGTACGGTCCATGCGGCCGACGGAGACCACAGTGCCGGTCTTCAAGGTATAGGGGTAGCTGCGGAGGGAAGGAGGAGCCACCGATGGAGTGGAAGGTGCTGTAGACGATTGGGTTTCCGTGGGTGTAGCGGTCGTCGAATTCAAGCGGCGGATTGGTGTCGAGATGGTAGAGTAGATGTGTGCGGCGGAGGATGAGGTCGAAGTAGGTCTGACGATAGAAGAGCGAAGGGGCTGCATCGCCCGGAAGAGGTTGCTTGGACGCATTTTCGTATGAGTAGAGTGGTTCCTCTGTGTTCTTAATGCTTGTTCCTATGGGTGCGATAAAGCCCGACTCGGTGATTCCTCAAAGGCGCGTGCGGTTGTCGCGGATCGAGAGTGAATTTCACGTCCGCAAAGTTTCGACTCAAGCCCAATCTTAGTCCGATAATAGTACAATTGGGCAATATGTTCTCGTCTCAACAAAAACTCAGGCGGCGTCTCCGGTGGAGGAGCGTCAAATCCGCGGACGAGGCCTTCCAGAATTTCTCGCCGGTGTTTGCACTGTTTGCATACCGCACCATGCAAATATACAACTGGGAGGTCAGATCTTTCCAGAATGAAGTTACTGCGTACTAATACTAGGTAGCGGACCGAGAACATGTCATTTTGTTCTATCGGATACAAATAGAATAATGGTAACACACGCTGAGTTGAGAGCTTAGACAGAACGCTTAATGTACAGTACACCAGCAACACCTCAACCTTTTATACCCATCCATGACCCGGACCCGAGAATCTAAATACAATATTACCCTCTTATGACATTTCAAAGGAGTGACCGAGAATCTTAACCAATGCAAAGCAAACTCAAAAACAATTCACGCCATCCAGTGCTCATAGACCGTCAATAAAAAAGCTCTAAGCCATTCGTTACACATCTTTGTGTTTCCTCTTCTGATACTCCAACTGAGACAGTATAGAAGGTAAGTATCTTTTGGCGCACAATTAAGACGATCCCTCGGATTCTACACCGTTGACTTGTTCGTGGTATGCGCCGGCAAGTGAAGCCCTTTTAGACTGGAATTTCTCCGCAGATTGGGTAGATATCCTCGTCAATTCCGTTACGAATGACTGGCCCCAGAAGGCACTGAAATAGGTTAGCGATGTTTATCCATCGAAATGACACGCATGTGTATACCTCGTATATTTATTGACATATTTGTCCAACTTGGAGAAATTCAGGGCCCTCTGCTCGTCGCTCATGGTAACAGCCTCCTGGTAGGCACCAGCGAGTTCTTCGGTGTTCCAAGGGTTAATAATGATACTGCCATTGAGACTCTGGGCTGCACCGGCAAACTCTGAGAGGACCAAAACACCGTGCCGCTTTTGCTGGGTTGCAATATATTCGTACGCGACCAGATTCATGCCATCCCGAGTTGACGAAACAATGCACGCGTCCGACACGGCATACAGGGCAATCAGTTCATCAAAGTTGACTGACTTGTGTAGGAAGTGGATTGGCATGAATTCCACAGTACCTAATCAGGTCAGCAACACGTTACCATGGCCTGCCAGTAAAATCACATACCAAACTTCCCGTTGATACGGCCGACCAGCTCGTTCACAACAGCCCTCAAGTTCTGATACTCCTCGACATCCTGTCTACTGGGGACAGCAACTTGAACCAGTACAACTTTACCAACCCATTCAGGGTGGTCGCTAAGGAACACTTCCAGCGCATGCAGCTTTTGCGGAACGCCCTTAATATAGTCAAGGCGGTCGACGCCCACCATAAGCTTCACTCCCTGGAACTTCTGTTCAAGCTGTGCAATCCGCTTCTGGACCTTCTCTTTCTTAAGACCCTCCTGGAATTTCTCAGGGTCAATACCGATCGGGAAAGCTCCGCAGGCAATAATTTTGCCCTGGAACTCTATGCCGTTAGGAGTTGTCGCCAATCCCCTAGATACCCATCGTTAGCTCCCACGTTTGTACACAACGGCTGGTCTCAACGTACAATAAGCGCGAGCAAGCGCTCAAGAAATGTCTTGTATAGTCGTAGGTGTGGAAGCCTATGAGGTCGCAATGGAGGACCCCAAGCAACAGCTCGTTTCGGACGGGGAGGATCCTGTAGATTTCACTGCTAGGGAAGGGGGTGTGTAGGAAGAATCCAATCTTGACGTTCTGTTTCTGGTCTCCGATTTCTTCTCGAAGCATCTCAGGGAGAAGCATCAAATGGTAGTCATGCACCCAAATTAGATCTCCATCCTGAACTTCTTTCGCGACGGCCCGCGCGAATAGGCGATTCGCATCCTTATAAGCGTCCCAAGCAGATTCATCGAAGGTGATTTCACCAGGATGATAATGGAAAAGGGGCCACAGAATAGAATCTGATCAATAGAAACTTATTAGCCACTTGGTACAACTTGATGCGCTTGAGTCTGCGATCTAAATGCAAGGTAAGATGTACTAACTAGAGAATCCATTGTAGTGCCGGTCCGCTAGCTCATCATCGATAAATACGGGAACTGCATTGTACTCATCCTTCAACCGTTGCTTCACCACCGGTATCTCTTCTTCGGGGACCTCTAGGCCGGGCCAGCCATACCATTGGAACGTAGTGGATTTTGATAGACCACTGAGACCGCTGACCAAGCCACCAGATGACATGGAGAAGTCATACTTCCCGGCTTCGGAGCGTTTTATCGTAATCGGTAACCGATTTGAAATGAGGAGTAGTCTTGACTCATTCTTAGAACCGTCTTCGAGAGAAGGCATTGTTGGCGAAATCGGATTTGATGGCTGAATGAAATTGAAATGAGAATGTTAAGTTTCTCGCAAAGAAACCTGTTGAAAAAAAAGAAAAGAAAGAAAAGAAAAAAAAAAAGAAAATAGATTGGAAGAAATAAAAAGGAAGTAAGAGAGGAAATAGAGGGGTAATGTATAAAGACAGTTAAGTCAACGCCAAATTAGAACGACGATTGACAGCTTTGCCGCAGCCTAAAGGGAACCAAGAATCAGACAGTTGGCCAGTGAAACCAAACACTGCTAAAATGACAATAAATGCCGGCCCTACAACGAAGGCGGGGAGCTTTTGTGAAGTACAAGAAGGCGGTCCGGTGGGGAGAAAACGGGCAAAGAGTGACCTCAGAGCTCAGCAATCAACCAGACGCGCGGACCAACTGACCCAAAGTTTCCAGTCGGGTAATAAGGACAAGCTGGAGTGACTGTAGTATGAACTGCGCACGCTCCTCACTAGCGAGTTCATCGACTAGGAAGGATATACCAAAAGACAAGTTGGTTACTTTGAAAATAGCTGGTAGGGGCAGTCTGACTTGGATCCAAGTTCTGATAATATACGAAGAAGGGATTCCTAGATGAAACTGAATCATGAAGGAGAAATCTAGTTTTGCACGGATAAAGAATTTAATGATGAATGAGGTCACGGGCCCGCAAAGTTAACCACTCACCGATTGCGGATGATGCCAACACTCCCATGGGAAGGTGGTGAGGAGCCCCTCAGCTGCTTAAATATGATGCCAATCAACAGGGAAATTCACTGAGTACTTTTCTGCTGGGAATATTAGGCGCGCCGAGCCCACCTGCTGGTCGGATGACGATTTGCCAATGTAATGCCAACCCCTCAGTCTAGTGTAAAGTTATGTATGGTACTGCAACTCTTTTTGCTTTTTTTCTTCTTTCCTTTTACATCTCTTACCTTTCCCTTTTTTTTTTTTTTGTCTCCGCCTAATTTAATGCGGAGTACTGTGTAGTCTTTTTTCCCTCATGGTGGCGTTATATAGCCCACCTCCAAGTACAAAGTGCATTTCTGACAGGTCCAGACTGGGCCAAAAAGTGTTCGTTCAACTTGCGGTTTTTTCCCTGCCAGAAAAGTCCAGACCTCTTCTGATAGTACTGGTATTGATGTGTGAAAGACGGTCTGGGCAAACCTAGCATGCCCCGGTGCTCTGTGTAATTTTCTTGGTTGTGTAGTGGTTGTCTATGCTTTCTACTTCCAGCAAACCCAGGCCGCGTCATAACATCCCAGGCACTCACACTTGCATAGATTGTCATTAGATAGAACATGATTGTAATGTCACACAGAGCTATAGTGAAGGGCGTTTATAGCGCAGACTTCCCGGTTTCCAGCCTCCACTTATCTGATTCCGTGTCATGGACTGTCTTACCCTCGGCTTCTAATTTCATCAGCACCTGCAGCACACCGTGCGACGCTGGCAGGTGAAGGCTTTCCGGGACGTTGTAGTATATCACTTTCACTATCTCGAGGGGGGTCCAAGAGGCCTTCCGCTCCGGTGATGGTTCATCCTCAGGAACATCAAGTTTTCCATAACGCAACACGCGGATCACTTCATCTTCACGCTGTTGTCGATGCTTGATGTATTCAGTGATCTTCGCCGTTGCATTCTCAATCACCGCTCCATGGCCAGGATACCCGCGACCCGAAACTCGGTCTTGCATACGCTGGAGGCTGGACAGATACAATTTCAAATCTTCAAATACCGCAGTCCCATGTCCCAGAACGTCTAATAGGTTTTAGATCAGTTGTGCACGACTATAACACAGTATGGTATGAGCTGGGGGAAAGGGAGAACCCACTATCACCAGTAAAGATGGCATCTTCCTCCTCTAGCACAAATATCATATGATCAACTGTATGTCCCGGTGTATGAAAAGCTTTCAATGTGGCTCCCTCTACAGAAAATACCTGTCCATCTTCGATACCACTCTGTCCCTCGTTTGGTTGGTTCTTGTAGATGGTAACTTGAGGACAAAGCTTGCGAAGGTCAGGGATGCCATTGACGTGATCATGGTGCCAGTGCGTCAGGAGTGCTTTATGCACGGTGGCATTCTCTTCCGATAGGATTGTCTTCAGGTGAGCAGCCCAGGAAGGCTTGCCTTCACCTGTGTCAATCAGAATCCGTTGAGGTCCACGACCTATCAGATATGTGTTTGTTCCTGAAAGATGTTGTTAGGTCCAAAGCTGCGAGCCCTATTGGATGAAGGTGGAGTGACTCACCCTGCAGTGTAAACTATATGCAGGGTCAAATTAACGTAGGTTCTTGTTTTATCGAGCTTAACAGAATGTGCATCAAGACACGATAGTTCAAGGTACTTTGGACTCGCAGTCACCGGAATCAGGGAATATCAAAATTCAGGTTCGAACCTTACCTTGCCGGGATTACCACCAAGTATCCGCACCACTGAAGCACTGAGTCTCTCCACCTCCGGCAGAGGAACGAGCTGAGTAGCCATAGTTGGGCACGAACGTTCTCCGGGTCAAATCAAAGTGCAACGGATAGTCCGGGGCCTTATCTTTCAGGTATCCCTAAGTCTGGATTCGACAAACGTGGGGCGAATAAGTAATATGAAGGATAAATCTAGTTGAGAGTGGTGGGTAACAGCGGCCCGACGGAGTGTTCAACACCGTGGGAAAACGGCACTGTTCCAAATTGTGGACTTACAGCTACACCGCTGTCAATGCTAGATAGAGTAGTATCTTCCAACACCACCTGTGCATCCAACTTTACTCAGGATTCGCCGAACGCTTTTTATTTAGCCTTAGTTGCCCAAGCCGGATGAATCGGAAATGGACTAGATAAGACCTTCCTACCTGTGAGGCGAAAGAATGTGGTTTTGAGTTCCGCAATGTCAACTGACCGCGACTGACTGACGAGACAACAGAGGTAGTCTACCATTCGTACTCCGTATCTTATTGATATAGTAGAATTACATACCGAGAGCGGGGGTTAAGTTTGAGCCTCGGCTGAGCACGCGATCTTATGTCAGCTATGTCGAAATTAAACCATGAGAACACCTTGGGTGAGCTATGCATCATTATGTTCATCTACAGCTCATCAAGCTATTGAGTTATGTTCAGGCAGAACGGAAGAAGAGAATATTAATCTGAACAAAAAGGAAATATGGTATGATTGCTGTCCCTAACATACAGTAGATGATATAGGAAAAATGACACAAGACTATATCCATATAGTCCACCCAAACTCAAAGGGGTCCAACAAATGTGGAGATAACAAAACAGGTCGTTAAATTTTGAAACTTGACTCCGCAATACCCCATCGTAGAAATCCCATTAGCAGCCGCTAGCATCCCCAGAGCTGCCACTCATTCTCAACGTGCCAAGTCGCATGACAAGGCACTAAGCTGATATGCTTCTCCTTGAGTGTTTAGAAACATATACAGTATAATTTACAAACGGACCAATGTTGACCCCAGCGCTAAACCCAGCTTGTGGCACATTTAGTTACCCTTGCGGGCCATGGTGTTGAGGGCAGATCCATCCTTGAACCACTCGATCTGGGACTCGTTGAAGGTGTGGTTGAGCTTGACGTCGAAGGTCTTGCCATCCTTGGGGTGGACACGGAGGGTCATGGGCTTGCCGACCTCAAGCTCAGTGCAGAGCAAGTCAACCTTGTCCTCGGGCTGGATCTTGTCATAGTCGGCAGGCTCGGCGAAGGTCAGAGGAAGCATACCCTGCTTCTTCAGGTTGGTCTCGTGGATACGGGCGAAGCTGCGAGTGATGATAGCAAGACCACCAAGGTGTCTAGGCTCCAGAGCAGCGTGCTCACGAGAGCTACCCTCACCGTAGTTCCAGTCACCAATGACAACCCACTTGATGCCACGGGCCTTGTAGTCACGGGCAGTAGCAGGGACGGCATCGTATGCACCAGTGAAAGCGTTCTTGACCTTGTTAGCCTCACCGTTCTCGGCGTTGATGGCACCAATGAGCATGTTGTTGGAAATGTTGTCAAGATGGCCACGGTACTTCAACCATGGGCCAGCCATGGAGATGTGGTCAGTGGTGGTCTTGCCCTGGCACTTGATGAGGATAGGGATGTCAGTGGCATCCTTGCCATCCCAGGCCTGGAATCCCTGGAGGACCTGAAGACGGTCACTGGTAGGGGAGACAGCGACGTTGACAGTGGAGCGGTCGGCAGGAGGGGCCTGGTAGGTGTTACGGCCGGGGTCGTAGCCCTTGGCGGGGAGACCCTCACCGGTGGGAGGCTTGAGCTTGAACTCCTTGCCATTCTTGTCCTTCAGGGTATCGGTGAGAGGGTTGAACTTGAGAGTACCGGCGACAGTCATGGCAACGACAAGGTCGGGGGAGGTGACGAAGGAGTGAGTGGCGGGGTTGGCGTCGTTACGGCCAGTGAAGTTACGGTTGTAGGAGGAGATGATGGAGTTGGCCTCGCCCTTCTTAACATCCTTACGATCCCACTGTCCAATGCAAGGACCACAGGCGTTGGCAAGGATGACACCACCGTACTCCTCGAGGGTCTGCAGCTGACCATCACGCTCGATAGTAGCGCGAATCTGCTCAGAACCGGGGGTAATGGTGAAGAGAGACTTGGACTTCAAGCCATGGTCAAGGGCATCACGGGCGATAGAGGCGGCACGAGACATGTCCTCATAGGAGGAGTTGGTGCAAGAGCCGATGAGACCGACCTTGAGCTCCTCAGGCCACTTGTTGGCCTCGACAGCCTCCTTGAACTTGGAGATGGGGGTAGCAAGATCGGGGGTGAAGGGACCGTTGATGTGAGGCTCCAGCTCAGAAAGGTTGATCTCAATCAGCTGGTCGTACTCGGCACCCTCATCTTCGCGAAGTTCCTTGGCGTAGGACCTAGCGAAGTCGCCAATGTGCTGACGCTTGGTGGCCTTCAGGTAGTCGTACATGCGGTCATTGTAGGGGAACAGAGAGGTGGTAGCACCAATTTCAGCACCCATGTTACAGATAGTACCCATACCGGTGCAAGAAAGAGAGTTGACACCAGGTCCGTGGTACTCAACGATAGCACCAGTACCACCCTTGACAGTGAGGAGGCCAGCGACCTTGAGGATGATATCTACACACAATCAATAAGCTTTTTCTCCTTTCACCTGTAAGAAATTCACCGTGTTGTGACTTACCCTTAGGAGTGGTCCATCCGGACAGCTCACCGGTGAGCTTGACACCAATGACCTTAGGAGCCTTAAGTTCCCAGGGGAGACCAGCCATCACATCGACGGCATCAGCACCACCAACACCAATGGCAGCCATACCAAGACCACCACCGTTAGGAGTGTGAGAGTCGGTACCGATCATCAGACCACCGGGGAAAGCGTAGTTCTCCAGAACGATCTGGTGGATGATACCGGAGCCAGGCTTCCAGAAACCAATGTTGTACTTGGCAGTAGCGGAGGCAAGGAAGTCGTAGACCTCCTTGTTGATCTCGTTGGCACGAGCCAAATCCTTGTCACCTCCAACCTGAGCCTCAATCAAGTGGTCACAGTGGACGGTGGTAGGGGTAGCGACGGAGGGCATGCCAGCCGACATGAACTGAAGGATAGCCATCTGAGCGGTGGCATCCTGGCAAGCGACACGGTCGGGGCGCAGCTTCAGGTAGGAAACACCACGCTCGATGTCCTGCTCATGAGGGTTGTCAAGGTGAGAGTAGAGGATCTTCTCGGCGTAGGTAAGAGGACGGCTCAGACGACTACGGACGATTTCCAAGTTCTCAGACATCTTCCTAAAGAGTTGGCACAACTGTTAGTCGCTGCATCAAAGGACCATAATGGCGCATTCATGAAATAGGAGCTCCTGAAATGAAAAGTAAAAGGTGTTGCCATACTTGTAGTTGATGTAGTTGCCCTATGAGATACATTGTCAGCAAATTCCGATTTCCATATAGGGTAGCGCTCGCTCTCCCGATGCAGCCGAGAGTAGTCTTCTCATTGCTCACCTTTTCAACATTGGACATCTCGACCTTCTTGTCGAGAGGGTGTTCGCTGGCAGTGGCCAGACCCCGAGCCCCGAGAAACTATGAAATAGGTTAGTTTCCAATTCCACACCCGTATCATAAGGATCCCAAATTCCCGCAGAAGCGAGACCAATCAACAAGGTGTTCTTACAAGGCGGGACTTGGGGGCCTGTGGAAGATATTCATGTTAGTTTAGGGTGCTTCAAGCGTAGATCAGCCGGGGAAACCTAGCATCGGATAGGAGACGATGCAGGTGCCACGATGCTGAACAAAGCGATATATTGAGGACGACTTACCAGCGCACCCATGCGCGCGAGCCTTGTGGAGATCATTTTGTGAAAGCTCTCTATGCGAGGTGAGCAAGGCCGCAACACATCCAAGAGCTATGCAACAACAGCTAGCTTCAACAGTTGGAAGCAGCAAAGATGGAGTGGAGAGTAAAGAGAGAGAAGAAAGAGGGTCAGAAGAGAAGGGAAAATGGAGCAAATAAAAGGAAGCTCTGGTGTTTTTCAGAGTGGGAAAGAATTCTTGCTTGACAGTAGCCAGTACTGAACCGGCGAACAGGACCCGTAACCGCTTGTGACAATACAGGAGCCTTACGCATTCGGGACACCTGGGACCAAACTAAGCATGCGACCGGACACAAGGAAGTGGCTGGGCAACCCGCAATTTGCCCCCTTTCTTTACCCTGTCAAGTACTGCAAAATTCGGCTTACCTACACACATTCCTACTCCAGGACCCATCAGGTCATTAACCGGAGACCGAAGGTTTCTCATTGATTCGAAAAGCGCTCACTCTCAATGGCCTCGACAAGTCTCCATGTGGTCTTTGGATACTTAGAATAGCTCTCTTCCTTAGGACTAGTATCCTACCTTAACGTTTACCCGTGTCCGGTTACATGGTAACAATACAAGCGCAGTCAGTGGACCAACGCATGTGAGCGGAGATCGTCATAGACCAATCATGAATGACTTATTACATCAAACTTGAGCTACAGTACTCAGAGTACATCATAGATGCAGCTTTTGACATTTCAAAACATCCCACTGTTGGCAGCTTCTATAGGGACTACGATGGATAGTAGCGTAATGTGGCAAAGTGCAAAGGCCTCTAGATGATTCATTGCAGGTTCAAGGCGATATTACTAGTAGTAATTCGTTACTGCAGTAACTTCATTGGGCCCCTGCTGTCTTATTTCTCCTAAAACGCAACTGGGCGATGCTGTTCCGGAGCAATGTGCCGAAAAAATGGAAACGTCATAAATTACAACCTGCGAAAGATGGATGTAACAGCGACCCCAGCCTGCTGACAGAGCCGAGTCAGAGCCGAGGCCTACCGATGGTCATCCTTCCCGCGGACCGGTGCCAAGCCGACCGGCTTTTGGCCAATCAGGAGCGATATGTTTCACCAAATTCTTTTCACGCACACAAAGGCGGAAATTTTGAGATTGTTGACCCGCTCTCGCAACAACTAAAGCTTTGGCATCGTTCCGTATATCGGTGATAATACTTTGCGACGCCAAAAAAAAAAAAAAGTACCTGCAGGCTGGTTCTGATAGATAGGTATCCAAAATGGGCGCTTTGAGAAGAATTAAGACAAAGCGCAGGACAAGGTACTACAACTCTCAGTTATTGTCTACGTCTTAGGGATTTGCGAAAAACATTCTGACTGGAGTGATACCTACAGGGATTACGATCAGGTTCGGGCTGATATTGAATCCCCCAAACACCTTGCGCAATACAAAGCCACCAAGGACCCCGAGGACCTACCGGGACTTGGAAAACATTACTGCGTTGAGTGCTCAAAATGGTTTGAGAGTGAACACAACCTGGTTGCCCACACAAAGGGTAAAAACCATAAACGAAGGTCAGTAACAGACCAGCGCATATTGGCGCAAGCTTTCGCACGCAATCTGAAGCTGACTCGAGCGCATCCTGTGCATACAGAATTCGCCTCCTACGTGAAGAGCCTCATACACAGAAAGTCGCTGAAGCCGCTGTGGGTTTAGGCACCGATAAGGGCCTTCGCTTGGAAGAAAATGTTGTCGACATGGAGGATTAAGCTTCTACAACTAATACGCGCTTGACGAGTGTCCGCAGCTATCGGATATACATTGCCAATATGAAGGGGGATATGTCTCTTGGACAGGCTGAACGAGAAGCAAGCGACAGAAAAAAATTCATCCGTGAGGGTTGATGTTGTCTTGAAGACAATGCTATTGGTTGCAAAGCTCAAGTCCTTTCGCCCAATCAGCGACCGGCATGGTCACATGAAACACGTGAAACCACATGCGCCGAAAACCGCCAGAGTTTGGCGCCCGATTTACCGAGTACGCTGATTCCGTGTTGCGGTGACCCGACCGGAATCGCCGTTTCTCGGACATTCGTATATTGGGCTCCACTATATCGGCCACTACTCAGTTAGGGCGAGTATTACTTACAAGTCGCAATACATGGACATAACTTAATATTCGTAGGACAATCTGCTCCCGAGTATATCCCTATTTATGAAACTTGCGCATGTGTCTGATTCCATGGGTTGTTGAGATACACCATGAGCCACTCGTAGCTTGCCCACTATTACACACATTGCTTGATTAGCTGTGGCCCCGATCTGTATATGTGGAAAAACATACCTGGACAGCATTTACTATGAAAGCCCTTACACTACACACTCCTAACCCGCGATAGAAGGCCTTCAGCCCTTCTGTCCGATAGGTCTCCCTAGCGAGCTGAAAGCTGTTCAGCGCCCGTCTATCATTTTGAGACCGCACCAGAGGCTGGTCTTCAGGACGTGTCCCGAGCCCCTGCGCCTGCAATCTAGTTTTGATCATGTCCAGCGGATAAACCGAAGCCCATGTAGCTACTCCGGCAACACCGCCGCAAAGCAGTACTTTGATTGCCGCCTGCTGTGCATCATCATCCTTAGAAACCATGAGACGTTTGCAATACTCATAAGTCCAGAAACTGTGACACTATAAGTAAATAGTGCACTCTAAGTAGAACATGCGGGGGGGAAGAAATCCGGGGAAGCATTGTGCGTACTAAAATCCATAGCCAATAGAGTCTCGAGCACAGGTTATGGCTCCTCCATAATAAAGGCCCCTCCAGCCAAGGGTTCTTATGGTATCTTTGGCGACGGTCCAAGATGACACTCCCGGGCGTGTGTCAAGTTGCGTTCTGCATTTGATAAACTCAGTCGGAGACGACACAGTCCAGCTGGCCACTCCGCCTGCAGCACCGGCAAGCCATAATTTATACAGTGGAATTCCTTGAGGGTCTGTGGGGTCTGTCACAGAACTGTCCAAGAGCATCAATGACCGGTTATAGGCAACAAAAAGAATAGCATTTAAAGCCCCATATCCGAGAATTGGGGCCGCAGCACCTAATATGCAGGTAAGTTGATGCGTCTTGTCGGGGAACTTCACAGTGGCTGGCTAACCTCGCACGAGTGAGCTGGTGCTCTCAAAACGGCCCAATTGCTGGTGTGGCAATGTTGCACCTGCATGTGTAGCATGACTGGCTTGTAATCGAACTTTGATAAGGTCCAGAGGATTTCCGATGATGATCCCAATGGCCCCACTAAGGTAGCCAGCCCAGAAGTCTGAGGACATGAGATCAAACTTCGACCTCTCAACTGTAGTCGGTAGTCTTAAGGTTAATTCATTTCTTCCATTTGGTGCGAGCTCGTCATAGTGGCGGGGTTCCATAGTAGCCCTGGTATCACCACGTGACAGCGTGACACTTTGGTGTTAGGGCAATCACAGGGAAGCGCGCCAAGAAGCGGCAACGCGTTGTTCTTGGGTCTATGGAAGTGACATTGACTGCCAGGCACCAACCTACCTATTAGTACGTGTATCAGAAAGGCTGCCCAGGTAGCATCACTACCTTAAATGTAAGGAGGAAACTGTTCAACCTCCTAATGCTATAAATCGCTAATTCTTTTAAGGTATCGACCACGACCGAGTGGAAGGGAAGATGGTGGAAACACACCGTTATCCAAATCCCTCCAGACCCCGTCCTCGACGTCCATTGACCGCCTATCGAAACCGTTCAAATGCCCTGGATCTGCTACACCCACACGGACGTCTGATAAACCTGCGAGAAAACGAAGAAAGGTGAATTATGCGGGAGCTGATGAGAGTGTGGACGACAATAGTGAAAAACCATATACCAACGAGGAACGTTTAGCACTTGCCACCAGAGATGTGAACAGGTTCCCTGTGTTCAAACCTAAAGATAAAGAGACAACATTCAAACAACGATTCAAGATACCTTTAATCAATAAGGCGGTTGACAGCTACAATGGCGCTAGAGCAGCACCAACTCTGGGGATGCGACAAGGTGCTACATTTATTGTGAAACCTCTACATGATCCTAGCGGAGAATTCGCGATAGTGCTGTATGATCCGACTGTTGATGATGTCGGTGAGAACACTGAAACAAAGTCGCCAGCCGATGGAAAGCCAGAAGAAGAACAGCCCAAGTTGGACGCTCCCCTTGTGCATAAGAGCTTAGCAGACATACTTGGTCTCAAGAAGAAAGTTGAATCTGGTCCAAAGGTTCCTGTCGTGATAGATCCAAGGTTGGCAAAAGTTCTACGTCCACATCAAATTGAAGGTGTAAAGGTAACATGACGGTTCCAGTCAACACTCTCTTGCGATGTTAGACTAACCATAACTGTTTTTTTTTTAGTTTTTATACCGCTGCACAACCGGTATGATCGATAAGAACGCACATGGCTGTATAATGGCAGATGGCATGGGACTAGGGAAAACGGTATGGCCAACAGACCCTTCTGAACAATGGTCTCGACTGACGGCGATAGCTACAATGCATCTCATTGATGTGGACATTGCTCAAGCAGTCTCCTGAGGCAGGCAAGACCCTTATCCAGAAGTGTATCATTGCTTGTCCCTCAAGTCTGGTTGGCAACTGGGCCAATGAACTTGGTAAGTAGTGCGCCCTGGAACTTTGAATGCCTGTTAACAACCACAGTGAAATGGCTAGGTAAAGATGCCATCACTCCTTTTGCGGTGGATGGTAAAGCTTCGAAAACAGAACTCACATCTCAGATCAAGCAATGGGCTATTGCTTCCGGTCGCGCCGTTGTACGACCTGTGCTCATTGTGTCCTACGAAACGCTCAGGATGTATGTTGAAGTATTGAAAGATAGTCCCATAGGGCTACTTCTTTGCGACGAAGGTCATCGGCTCAAAAATAAGGATAGTTTAACATGGACTGCACTAAACAGTCTAAATGTGCAACGTCGTGTTATCTTGTCAGGAACCCCTATTCAAAACGACCTTTCGGAATATTTCGCCCTGCTTAACTTTGCCAATCCAGATTTATTAGGGTCGCAGAATGAATTTCGGAAAAGGTTTGAATTGCCTATTCTCAGAGGAAGGGATGCTGCAGGGTCGGACGAAGACAAAAAGAAAGGCGATGAATGTCTCGCTGAACTCTCAACCATTGTCAACAAATTCATTATCCGCCGAACAAATGACATATTGACGAAGTACTTGCCCGTCAAGTATGAGCATGTTGTTTTCTGCAACTTATCCCAATTCCAACTCGACCTCTATAACCACTTCATTCAAAGTCCAGAGATTAGGAGCTTGCTTAGGGGCAAAGGAAGCCAACCCCTTAAGGCAATCGGCCTTTTGAAGAAGCTCTGCAACCACCCTGATCTACTTAACCTTTCCACCGACCTTCCGGGGTGTGAATTCGCATTCCCTGAGGATTATGTCCCACCTGAGGCAAGAGGGCGTGACCGTGATATCAAATCTTGGTATTCGGGGAAAATGATGGTTCTGGATCGAATGCTAGCACGCATACGCCAGGACACCAACGACAAAATTGTTCTCATTAGTAACTACACACAGACACTTGACCTGTTCGAAAAGCTATGCAGGTCAAGGGGATATGGCTCATTGAGGCTAGATGGTACTATGAATGTGAATAAGCGGCAAAAGCTCGTCGACAAGTTTAATAACCCGGACGGGGAAGAGTTTGTATTCCTCCTTAGCAGCAAAGCCGGCGGATGTGGCCTCAATTTAATAGGCGCCAATCGCCTCGTGCTGTTTGACCCAGATTGGAACCCAGCCGCTGATCAACAAGCATTGGCGCGAGTATGGCGTGATGGCCAGAAGAAAGACTGCTTCGTGTACCGCTTCATCGCGACCGGCTCAATTGAGGAGAAGATTTTCCAACGGCAATCTCATAAGCAATCACTGTCCTCATGCGTTGTGGATTCAGCGGAGGACGTTGAGCGACATTTTTCCTTAGAGTCTCTACGCGAATTGTTCCAATTTAAACCTGAAACTCGAAGTGACACACATGACACCTTCAAGTGCAAGAGATGCAGACCGGATGGAACGCAATTCATCAAGGCACAGGCTATGTTGTATGGCGATACCAGCACTTGGAATCATCTTGTTAATGATGGCGAGAAGGGTGCGCTCAGCAAGATTCAGGACCTACTGATGCGCCAGGAGAGCGGCGAAAGAGATGTGTCAGCAGTATTTCAGTACATCAGTCACTGACCTATAACTCTTATAAATATCTGCGTTGCTTTGGCTAGATGTTCAAAGCAGTTGATGCTATGACAGCCATGAGTTTGGGACAATTTAGGCAACCAGTGCAGCTGAGCACAATATTATGTTTTTGTCATTTTGCTATCATAGGCTACATGAGGTCTATGATCATGAGTTTTGGGCGCCTATTATAATGTGAAGTTACCATGGTCACTTGAACAATGCCGATTGAGGTTATCATGCCAATCTTTCATATTTTCAGATAATAATTATATGATTACGATATCGTTCATAAGGAGCACAGTACTCCGTAGTCACTTCCTTAATAGCGGTAAATGTGATGAATATCTCTTCGTACCAGTACTACCAGGACATTAAGCAATGCAGATCACCTGCCTATGCAAGCCACTATCCCATTCCTTTGCAGATTGCTTTTTTCTACCAATAGCTCAAAGCGAAAGAAATCCTATCCTGCCCAGGTGGACACCCTTTCCTACCATTATGCTGTACAACCAATGAGTGTTCACTGTTCTCAGTGGGATGTCCTTGTTCAGCTCAAGTCATGAGCTTAGGTCACCTTAGCGACGTTGGTCGTCGTGAACCCAGTGAGTAGCAATCCGGGCTTCCGCGGCTGATCATTTGAACCACAGCTCGCTCAACGAGATTGTGATTGGCGAAATCTTACGTAGGAATTATTGCTGAGCTGGCTTGTTTGCTTACTTCCGAAATACGAGGCATATTCATAGGTGGAACGGACCAAATCTATGCATCCATATTCATGACTATTTCAATAAACACGGGCCAACGCCTGACACAGAATAGAGGTGAACCTATCATTCCATCTCATTAATTTCTTCTTCTTTTTTTTTTTTTTTTTTTTTTTTTTTTTTTTTTTTTTTTTTTTTTTTTTTTTTTTTTTTTTTTTGTTTTTTTTTTCCAAATATTCATTCGAGTGAACTCTGGAACCTTTTTTACATTTTAGTTTTGCTGATTGTCCTGCTGCAGAAAGTGAAATACAAGATATAGATGACTATATCGATATCCTCCTTGAAGTTGCCTACGCACATACAGGTATAGGTAGATTTCATGCTGCACATATTGGATCCATGCTGCGTAGTTCCTCATCTACTTATGCAGGCAGCATACGCCTCAGACATGTCTTATGCTGGTACCAAGGAGTAGATCTTCACATATTTTTGTTATCCCTTTCCAGCTTGGGCTACCACCTACCAAGCTTGAACAAACCACATGTTTCCATAAGCAACAGGAGGGCTTAGACTATAGTGACCTCTGCGTGTGAAGTTTGGAGAAGCTGCATATCCTAAGCAAAGCACCCACTTGATCACCCAGATAGTGGATCGCTTAGTTTTCGTTCTTCTTATAGACTGACCAGGTCACTGGTGCTCATAGGCTCCCGCCATAATAACCTTGTTGACGATGGAATCCCACAACTCAACAACCAAACAGAAAACATTATGGGACAGAATACAAGCTAGTGACTTCTTAGAGACATTTTTCGACAAATAAAAAGTACGAGCTTGTGTGGGGCAATACATCCTCTCGCGAAGGGTTAAAGCAAGGGATAGATGCTAGGAGACAAATGCATTCCTAGCTCTGGTCCGTATTATAGATGCGCCACAAACTCTCCATGTCAGATTGCCAAGTTGCAGGCCAGCTGATGCATAGTATAGCATTCCAAGCCCAATTTGTGATTCAAAATCACTAGTCTGACCCTCTTGTCTGACTTGAAGATCATGTCTGTAGGGAAGTGGCGTATATAAAAGCCTTTCGTGTCCGGGATATACATCGATCCCTAGAGACAGAAAGACATTGATATCTTCACCATGCGCTCTCTTGTCTTTGCAGCAGTTTCATGTCTCCCTGCTATCATTGCAGCAGCAGACCCTCCTGATCTCGGTTTTGATAAACTCTGGTCCTTGGAGAACAATATCTGGACGAACTTCCTTTACCCAGCTAATCTGAAGCAAATCAACGCAACAGATGACTCCGTATTCACCGAAGATGTACGCTCAAAACCCCAGCCTAAAGCCCCCTACCTATGCATAGATACTAACAGGAACAAGGTCCAAGGACGTGTCGATATTACACGTACCTTTCCCGGCCGAGAACTGAACAACGAATACATTTTCGGCCTTTTTTCACAGCCAGACTCCCTCAGTTTAACTGGTGTCGCAATCAACTACACTATCACACAGTTCGTCGCCAACCAGAACATGGCCTCGGCTACGACAGTGATCACTTTCAATTCGACTTCGTTCGGTGTTCTTCTCCCGCTGACCGTTGACTCGTGGATGGCCTTCAATGAAGATGGCAAGGTCACCCAATACGATGCTACCTTCCGTTGGTTCGACTGGTTCGTTAAAACACTGTTTGAAGCTGCAGCGGTGAAGTTCAATACGACGGATCCAGTTGTGATTAAGGAAAATTTGACTAAGGTGCTGGCGGAGGCTATCTGCGAGACTAGCGAGAATTACTGCAAGGATACTAATAAGCAGTATGAGAATCGCCAACAGTGTATGGATGTCTTGACGAAGGAGAAGAGGTTCGGGGACCCATATGAGCTGGGAAGAGATACCTTGCTTTGCCGGGAGGTGCACAAGCATATGGTGCAGTACCGACCAAAGGAGCATTGCCCACATATCGGACCGAGTGGCGGAGATATGTGCGTGGATGACAAGTCTTACGTGCAAACAGTTCTGGAGTCATACTTCCCTCAGTCGTGGATTGCCAATGGTTATGGGGATGATAACATCTGGGTGAAGAAGTGAGGTCGGGGAGTTGACGAGAGATATATATTGGAGCTAGTTTAATCATCTAATGTATAGCGATCGCATTCCTGCAATTCAAAGTCTAGTATACGTCATCCTCTTCTGAGATTTGTACACTCAACATATACTTCGCTTACATAGAACAGAGTTGTCGGCTCTAAAGCCAGTCTTTGGCTTTATCGAACCAAAGGCACGACTGTCTCGATTCTCCGAGGCTTTACCACTTCCTCACCCAGAGTTACTGTTAAAGTAGCATTTTGATGGCTCTTCTGATTCACTTCAATCACTAGGAAGGATTCGACAGCATTAAATGAATTAATGAAGCCCGAAGCGATACCGAGCGAAGCATTTGAGGTGCGAATTAGCACGGAATTGATTAGGCCAGGAAGTCATATACATAAATGCCGCAATGGAACGCACGTTTACGCAGAAAATGCCGCAAACTTGTGTGGTTCATGTATGCCAAGTACTGTAATTACCGCCGGTCGGTAAGATTGAATTCAACTAACTTGAGGGTATGGATTCGGCGATTGCGACAGATCCGCCGCAACTGGTGCTATCTCATAACCCTCGTCGCTTGCCTTGCTTCGCTAAATACCCTTCGTGAATGATATAGTCCTCTTCATCTGCTGGTTGAAATATTTACTTTCCACCAGTTCTCCGTCTGTCGCAAAATTGGAAAGCAATTCCTCGGAATATCGAGCTGTGAAGTCATCATTTACTTCCGAACCTTTTTCCTCCGAACCCGGCGGTCCTCACGAGACAGCAGTTCCGCAGCAGCGCCACCACGATTATGATGGTTCCTTGAATAAGAGCACAGTTCTCGCATTATCTCGGTCGCTGCGATATTTATTTCACCACCATGCTGCCCCGGGCAGCCCGACCGCCATGCCTCCGTGTCCCCGGGCACTTCGCACATCGCGGTCCCGCAGTCCCGCGCTCCACGCCGCGGATAGCTACACGGCATAGCATCCAGTTCAGAGTATTCTCGACGAGCAAAGGTCTATTGAACAAAAATACCACTTCAGACCCTTCCTCACCACCGAAGACACCCAATTCCGGTTCTCCGCTCGCACCTCAATCGCCGGACGAGAAAACGAAGAATGCCCAGAATGCTGCGGGCACGCCGAAGAGAGATCTTCTGAGCGAAACTACGGTGGGAAAGAAGGAGCAAAGGAAGGCAGATTGGGCGATAATGAAAGAAATGGCCAAATATCTTTGGCCTAAGGTAAGGCCTGGAGCAGCCGTCGTAGGTTGGAGAATGTTTGATACTAATTGTGATATCATAGGATGATTGGGGAACGAAGCTGCGTGTCGGAACCGCCCTATCGTTACTCGTTGGAGCAAAGGTTGGTGATAATTCTGCAATCATCCTAGTTTTTGCAATTGAAGCTTACCTTGTGGGGTCTAGCTCCTCAACGTGAATGTGCCATTCTACTTCAAGAGCATTGTCGACTCGATGAATGTGGACTTTGCCGCAATTGGCGGGACGGCCTATACAGTTGCAGGTTCTATGATCATAGCTTGTAAGCGAGGCATACACATACAACGCAGTACCCCTGTCTAATGATAGTCTTCCAGATGGTGTTACGAGGATTGGCGCTACACTTTTCCAAGAACTTCGAAACGCCGTATTCGCTAGCGTTGCGCAGAAGGCAATCCGCAGAGTCGCACGGAATGTATTCGAGCATCTATTACGGCTAGACCTTAATTTCCACCTTAGCAGGCAAACCGGTGGCTTGACTCGGGCAATTGATCGCGGAACGAAAGGCATCAGCTTCCTACTGACATCGATGGTCTTCCACGTGGTTCCTACGGCTCTGGAGATATCTCTTGTGTGCGGAATATTGGTACAGCACAGACGTACATACATGAACCTGGGCTTTTGCTGACGTATTGACAGACATATCAGTATGGCGCGCAATTTGCTGCGATCACAGCTGCGACCATGGTCGCATACACTGCTTTCACAATAACGACTACTGCATGGAGAACCAAGTTCCGGAAACAGGCCAATGCTGCGGATAACCGCGGTGCCACAGTAGCCGTGGATTCTCTGATCAACTACGAGGCTGTCAAGTACTTTAACAATGAGAAATTTGAGGTCGCACGGTATGATAAGGCGCTTAAAGCTTATGAAGACGCTTCTATCAAGGTGACGACGTCGTTGGCCTTTCTCAATTCCGGTCAAAACATGATTTTTTCAAGTGCGCTTGCCGGCATGATGTACCTCGCAGCAAATGGAGTCGCCAGTGGTTCGTTGACAGTTGGAGACCTGGTTATGGTCAATCAGCTTGTCTTCCAGCTGTCAGTTCCTCTGAACTTCCTTGGCTCTGTGTACCGTGAATTACGTCAATCTTTGCTGGACATGGAGACCCTATTCAACCTACAGAAGGTCAATGTGAATATCACGGAAAAGCCAAATGCGAAGCCTCTACAGCTCCACCGCGGAGGGGAGATCAAATTCGAAAATGTGACTTTTGGTTATCACCCGGACCGCCCTATTCTCAAGAATGCAAGCTTTACGATTCCTGCTGGCCAGAAGTTTGCTATCGTGGGACCCAGTGGCTGCGGCAAGTCGACCATCCTGAGATTATTGTTCCGGTACTATGATGTCCAAGAAGGCCGTATTCTTGTTGATGGTCAGGACGTGCGGGATGTGACTCTCGAAAGCTTACGGAAAGCCATTGGTGTTGTGCCTCAGGATACCCCTCTCTTCAATGACTCTATCGCACACAACATTCGCTATGGAAGAATTGACGCTACTGATGAAGAAGTGCACAAGGCTGCACAAAGGGCGCACATCCATGAACTGATTGAGAAGCTACCGGAAGGATATAAGACCGCTGTTGGTGAACGAGGAATGATGATATCCGGTGGTGAAAAGCAACGATTAGCTATCTCACGACTGATATTAAAGGACCCAGAACTCCTGTTTTTCGATGAAGCTGTAAGTCCTTGTCTCGGATTATCCTACGCCTGACGAGTAATTAACTGACCAATACAGACATCGGCTCTCGACACATACACGGAACAGGCTTTGTTACAGAACATTAACAGCATTCTCAAAGACAAGGCGCGGACAAGCGTTTTCGTGGCTCATCGATTGCGAACAATCTGTGACAGCGACCAAATCCTTGTGCTGAAGGAGGGCCGCGTGGCAGAAACGGGGTCGCATCGTGAACTTCTTGAGCTTGATGGCATCTATGCTGAGCTGTGGAACGGTAAGGAGCCCGTCATTCGCCGCTGTTGGGTCCACTGAACCGAAAGCTAACATATCACCTGCACTATATAGCCCAAGAAATGTCTTTCGCTGAAAACGCAGAGACCGAAGGTAACACCGAGTTTGAGGAAGGTGCTGGGAAAGAGGTGCTGCCAGAATCTAGACAAACGTGAGCCGGTTAGGAAACTAGACTTTGGAAGTTGGGTAGTTGCTGGTTCAATTTAGCAATAAATATATTTTTGACTCGAGAAAGGTTCTACGGCTATAGAGTATTTATTTCTTATTTCTCGCAGACACCTTGAAACTGTCCCCAGATCATATATACTATACTTTCGGATGTCCTATACAGTACTACAACTTTCCTTGTCCTTGGTGACGAAATACACTAGCATAATCAACGCTGCATTCGGTACCGTTCTTGGGAAAATAAAGGGCGAGATTAGGTCCAGTTCTAAGTGGAGATCAAAGAACAGCGCCGAATCAGCGAGGCGGCACCCAAATCGATGGTACATCATACTAGTGCCGTACTTCGTCCCAAGGTCTCCATAGTCCATATGTAGTACTCCCAAGTGCATGGATGGTCCGAACGAACCCGGGAGGAGGGTATATGCCATGATTGCGCCAGCTTGGACTACGTACTACTGATACTTACTCGAACGCTGTCTCGGATAAAAAATACCAAGGAACTAGAACGCGTTCAGGGGTATTAGAGTGAGTCTAGTGAGTCTAGTGAGTCTAGTGAACACAATGGGCCATCGTCGGCCGGTTAGTGCGGGATTAATATCAGATTCTGGGTAGTGATTCGGGCCAACTGGCGGCCCGAGGACGGGGCCGACCCCTGGCTAGACCGGACGTGGGCTAGTGGCGAACCCCATCCCACGTTTTTTTGCCCCTCTCGGTTCAGTGACCGTCCACCAGGCGACGTGCGGCCGGGTCTTTCTAGACTCCCGTCAATTCTTCGCTTCTTCTGTGACCCATCTTCTTTTCTTTCTCTTTTTGATCTTTTTGTCCTGTTTTCACCCCCCTCCTTATCGTTCTTACTCATCTGAGTTTTCTTTCTGTCAGTCTGTCTTTCTTTGTCTTGCGGTCGCACGCATAGTTTCTAGTGGCTTTTGACGCATCAACGTCATTCGTCGAACCACCCACATTCCTTCAGCCATCAGTCCTTTTGACGCTACCTAGTACACCAGCTACTATCTTG
Source organism: Aspergillus pseudonomiae (assembly GCF_009193645.1). Classification (NCBI taxonomy): domain Eukaryota; kingdom Fungi; phylum Ascomycota; class Eurotiomycetes; order Eurotiales; family Aspergillaceae; genus Aspergillus; species Aspergillus pseudonomiae. The sequence continues at coordinate 197,154 of NW_022475994.1, forward strand.
TCTGAACCACTCATTATTGAATTACTATTGGTGGCCATATCAAATTGGCGTGTTTGCCCTCTCCCGCCCACGGCTTGCTCCCCCAGAATTATTGATTCCACTCTTTCGTCTCCCAACGTCTTCTTTCTCCTCTCCTCTCCTCTTTTCTTTTCTTTTTCTCTCTTCTCCATCCGGCAATTGGTCTCCGCCTCAAAATCCTGGTATTTGATACCTCCTATCACTCCTTTTTTTGTCGGTTATAGAACTATACAATAGCTCCACCAGGTAAGCCATTGTCGTCTTGGTTCGGTTTCCTTCCCTGCGCCGTTCTGAACGTCGCCATCATTGTTTTTCTTCGCTAACCCGTATTGTCGGCATTTCTAGCGAAGCAACAAGCTCTTATTTACAATCATTATCTGTTACCATTACCACCTTTCCCTCCCGAAACCAGCGACTGCTTCCGTTTGCGGACGTTGCAATTTCTTGATCTCCTGTCGAACCATCTCTGCATACCCGCTCAGAAATCAAACCAATTGACTGTCTGATCAAGTACTTGTGGAATACCAACGGATCAAAAGTTTTACTTCGCAAAATTCACATACACAATGGGTTTCTTCGAGAAGTTACAAGCAAGTATGTCTCCTACGCCATCTCGACCTCGACTCAGGGAGAACTGTTCGAATTATAGCCCCGTTGCTAACCGCTATTCTGCTTAGAAATCGAACTTTACCGCCTAGAGCAGCGCTATGCTCGTCGCAAACACCGGAGCACATTCTCAGGTGTCCAGTACGTTGACGGTGAATATGTATATAGCAACGGATCGAACTCGCCAGGGTCAGTCTCCAAGCACTCCACCGGCAGTTACTGGAAATCCCCTTCGTGGGGTGTATCATCATCCAGCGATTCGCGTTGCCGGTGACGAAACCATTTAATTTGACGTTTTTCTGCGCTTGCTTTTGATTATATATCCTCGGCATTACGTTTCGTGTGGAGGATGTGACGACACTTCCGACCGTTATATGTCCCGCTATTCCATTCATGGCTGAGAAATGAACGAAAGATAAAAGTTCATGCTTTCTTCATCTGAGGGGGCGAACTGGACCGACCTCCTTCGATCTGAGACACAAGCAGCACACCCCTGATTTCCCTTCGGCACGATCCGATTAGCCTTGCATGCTTGACCACGCAGAAACCTGTACAGTACCCCGCAGGACAGGCATGCACGTCCATTTCTCAGTCTGACTGACGTCATATCTACTTTGGCATTTCCTTTTGGTATCACCGGAGTCTCTTTGGGTGTTCTAGTTAACGCTGTGTTGCCTTGTACGATCTGGTTCGATTTTTTTTTACCTTCTCCTTCGACTCCAACTTACCTAGCGTTGAGATTCTTTTTTGGTATAGCAAAAGGAACTACGCTATGGTAGATTTTTTTTTCTTGGATTCGTCCATACTTTCTCTCGACTTGAGCGACTTGATTCTTAGCTTGTCTGAGCTTCCCTTCTCTTCAAATACTTGACCCTTCAACTGTACATACATTCTATACGCACTTCTTTGAGAATTCGAGAAAAAAGATGCAATGACCACTAAGTGATATGTCTAGAGGTAGAGGTGAAAAGGCGCTAGGTTTAGATAACGGACGTGTGTGATACCTCAGACAAGTAGCCGCAAACTCTTCTTGAGGAACACCGTAAAACAAGCACTATACACGGCGACCGACGAGACAACCTCCGTGTAGCTACATCAGAAACAAGCACATATTGTCACAAACAGCATCAACCTTCCAACAGAGCGACCCCGATTACCGTTTCGACTTCCTACTCCCTATACCCAGTCGTCCCAAATTAGGAAGACTGGTTTTATGTCTATGCGCAGCACCTAGGATAGAACCACCTTTTTGGTTTCCCATATCAGCAGGACTCCGCCGTCCCTCGGCACCGGCTCCAAGACCTAGGCCTGTTCGCGGTGTATCGGGGAGGTTGGCCCGTTCCTTGTTCCGCGCTTGGTCTGCAGCAGAGAGGGCGGCAGCTAACGAATGACCCTGGAAGCCGGGGACGCCGTCGTCGAAGGGACGTTCCCTTGCACGGAGGGCTCGGCGAGCCTTTTCCTGGACGGTTTTGAATTTATCCAGGAGTTCGACCCAGCGGATGGTGTTCTCTTCGCGTTTGAGGCGGCTGCCTGTCGAGCGATCGTAGGCGCTTGAGCCGGAGGCTGAGACCATCGCGGAACTGTGAGAATGGTTTCTGTCAGTATGGGAGTAATTGAGACTGGCTTTCATTCTTGTGGTGGGTTTCATGTGTGCTTACAGTCGAGGTGTATGGAGAAGGCCAATGTTGCTAACGCTATTTAAACGATTCTTTAAAGCCGCGAAGGCAGAGCTCTGCGGAAGGAGCATGAGGACACCATAGAGACATTTGTAGAGGTATGGATAACTTTCTGGTTCCAGCAGTTGAAGTCGGAGATCTACCAACAAATGAGCGCTCATCAATAAGGTATACCGAAAGCAACCAGAAGGGCCAAAAATCAACAACTTACAGGTGAAGACAGGTGACTCCAAAAGCTGGACCAGCTTATCGATTTGGATCAAATTATTGACAGTCATTTCGAGCTCGGCACTGGAAAATTTGGTTAGGACATTTCAGCAAGTATAGATATGCCCATACTGACAAAACTTGAAGAAGGTTGTAGGCTTGCTCATATGCTTGTGCAAGCAGACACAGTGAAAACGTGGAGACAGAGTTGTGACACCAAGACCTAAATAACGCTACAAAGAACATCTGGCCCTCCTATGCATATTGTTAGTTACAACATCCAAGCGTGGGCTGAAGCGGGTCTGTTACTCTGGTGTCCAGGTTTCGTAGTCGTTTTCGCAGCCCGGAGAGCTCGGGCGCCGTAATCAGGTTATTGTTAAGATTCTGTACCATAATACTGGCGAATTCAATGTCCTAATATCGCAAAGAGGATTTAGCATGTCTATTGGCTCTTTGTGCAAGGCAAACTGACCTCCTCCTTTTCAAGACAGTCGGCTAGAGTTCTGTAAATGCGCTCCGGGCTTAAATTCATACAAAGCTGGCGGATAATGAGGTTTCCGCGGACCTCTAGTAAATGCCTATCGGTGGAGAAAAGTTGAAGGAGGTTCACCATGAACGACTTGAAATAGCTATCTTCGCTATTCCGCGATATCTGGGATAAGAGCTGGAGATCCTTCGTCACTACTGCCTCCGCTGGATCGGACAGTGTTTTCAGCAGAGCAGGAAATGTTCCATCGTTGAATGCCACCACCTTTTTAGGAGCCTTCCGATGTAGCATTATCAACCAAGATAGGGCAGCTACTCTTGTAGCTTCATTCTCGTTCAAGAACTGCAGTGTAAGCGAGTTGACAGCCGCGGCATAATCAAGATCGGCAGGCGGCACTGGTGTGGACGTGACACTGCTCCGAGGCGTCGGTTCTTGCGTAGACTCTTGCACCGATTGCTTCCTAGAGGCGGTGGATGATACATCAGAGGGTTTGGCGTTTGGCGCAGAGTCTCTCCTTTCAGTCTCTTTGTTAGGTGTAGATGTTAGTCTCGAAGATGATGACTGTCGTGTCTCATCCGATAACGTGTCTTCAGATAGAGACACAATATACTCTAGCAATGATGTATTGACTCGGTTTGCGGCCTGCCGCACATGGTCTGAGCCACTGGACATAGCTGGAAGTACTTGGGTCAGAAGACGTGGAACGAATGGAAGTATGTCTTCGGGGCTTATTTCGAAGAAACTATCGATCCATCGCAGCGCTGTCAACTGCATCTCTTCCTCTACTGACGGTAAGTCTAGGTCCGTTAAGTGGGATCATGCTCGGAATTTCTTACCATAAGATGTGTCAACGAAGCCCACCAAGATGTCTAGTATCATGGGGTAATCTATTTGGACATCTTGTCCTGGAATCCAATCTCCGTCCGCATGCAAGCCGTCTTCCTCGATTGTAGAGCCCACCTCAGAATCTTCTATAGCAACATCATTGGTACCATCTTCGGTTTCAGTCTCGGTTTCGGCGGCAGCGGTCTGATCAGTAGTTGTGCTAATACTGTCACTCGTAGTTGATTGTCTATTCTCGCTTCCTTGTCCCTTGCGACTCTCTTCAATGCCTTTCTTGAGACGAGCGATTCTCTTGATTTCTGACAGGAACCTATCTAGCAGGTTTTGGGTGGCAACGTTCACGTCTCTATTAGGGTCACCGAGAAATTTGACCAGACCCCCCAGAAATTCTGGCAAGTATGAGACAAGCTCAAGATCAGGTATCGTGTCCAACAAAGTTAACCATGATACCAGGAACATCCGAGTGAATGGGCTGATAACATCAATTCGATCTTTGAGTAACGGTATAAACATGGGAAGAGAAAATGCCGTTGGAAGATCAGGGTCTTCCAAAGCTTCCGGGTCTGTCTCTTGCTTCTCGGAAAGCTGCAAGACCGAGACATAAGATGCGGCGGATTCAGACACGATGTCTTTAACAAGTCTATCAAGGAGTTCTGCGCCGTTTTTGACTGAAAGCTCCGAATCGGACGCCAACTAGGAATATGTCAGTTGGGAACAGGCAATAAGGCCGGAGCGAGGACAGCGGTGAACTAATGATACTTAGCTCACTTACTTTACTCAACGCATCGAAAATTTCATTAAAGAACAACAAAATCTCCCCCTTAGCAACTTTGGCAATGTTATACATGCTCTCACAAGCGTAGTACCTGACTCGCGCATCTTGGTCGGTGAAGCAAGCTAGCACTGGTTTTACAATTTCTTTTAGGTATGGCGCAACACCTTCCTAGTACCCTATTCTCAGTAACGACAGTAAAGATGCTGCATCTTCGGCATGCTCACCGATCCAAGCGCGATGGAGGCTGCGGCCAACCCGATCAAGCCGCCATTTCTCGCATGAGGTTGATGTACTGCGTAGGCGTAGTCATGGCATAGCTGCTCGACAATTTTTTGGATATTTTCATGTGCTCCTTTGAAAACGGCATCTCGAACAACTTTCTCTAACCTGTTTTATGGCTTCAGTCAGCACGTATTGCGTTGCATAGGCGCTTTGACAGCTTTCATTGCTCTTACTCCAAGGCTCCCTGTTTCCTCCGATCATAGAGCTTATCGTTCAGCAAACGCTGAATGGACGAATCCATCGCTCAGAAAAGCATCCAGCGCAGAAAGTTACGTCACGCGCAGGTGTAGATTACTCGACGATGATGATGCTCATGGTGGAAAAGCGATGTCTAGCCGGGCGGTGGGTCGAGAGCTCTTAGCTAGTTGTAGCTATTCGGGGACATGGGTCTCGGAGATGAGTTAAACTTGTTGAAAGTTTCACAGAATGATCAAACAATAAAAAAGGGGAAACAAGGAAGTTGTGGGTTAACGTGCACGATAGCTAGTCCCCTGTGAGCTGCAGCAGCAGTCAAGACATCAATGTGGGGATTTTAGTCGCAGTACACAGTAGAAAAAACAGATGTGTTGGCAGCCATAAATGATGCCTTAACCTTAGCCTGAAGTGGGAACTGCGTTGTGACGTAAGGCCAGTGAGTGGTTGCTCTTCTGAATTTTATTTACTGGTCCCGGGCCGTAAACTACCTAGCAGTCTGCCCGACCCTCCATTGTATCCGTACTTCTGCAATTGAATCTTACCGCTATCCTTTATCGTCACAGGCGCCAAGGCCAACCACCCAAACGCTTTGCCCGATCAGGAACCAAAGAATTTACGATACAGTCTTTGGTACCGTTGCGGAGAACTTGAACCTGCGGGCAAAAGACATACAATCTCAATCCTTTCCCCCTCCTCCTACACTTCCTCCGGTCCATTTCCTCATTCCTCAGGCATGACAATGAGTCAACCTTTGAGGCGAGGTGTACGGGCTGTGTCCTGGACCCGAGTCCTCCCTCCGCGGGCGCGACAAGGGCCATCACTGTATCGCGCAGGGCAGACAAGATGCCTTCAGATTCGCGCCGCGGCTGCGGAACAGCCATCTTCGGCCAACGGAAACAGTCTGCCTGTGGTCGGCACTCCTAACTCAGCTGAGTCTGCCGGTAGGTAATTTTACTTCTCTAATTCCAGGGACGGTACAAGAGGTGCTTGTCCGGCGATTTGAACCAAGGACTCCTGCTGATAGTTTAACGCATGCAGATGCGCGATTCGACGTTATCGGCGCTCCATACTCGTTATTGTCCGTCTCCCTATCCGCTTCGCAGAATCTCTTCACCCGACGAGGAACATTGGTGGGACTGAGTGGGAAGGCCGATAATGTATGGGATAGTTCCACGTTTTGCGATTCGATATTCTACGATAGGTCTATTGACGGTTACTGGTACCTTATCAGGTGGTTTCTACGTTGAGCGTGCTCGAACCATTCCGGAGAGCAGTTGTCGGTGTGCCATTTCTCTACCAGAAGGTTCGCTTGGCCCTTTCCACATCAGCAATAGGAAGGTGAAACTAACACCTGGGTAGGTCTCGTCGGCTAGCCCGGTAACTGCCCTAGTTTCTGTTCGGTCGCCTACCACGTCCTTCGCTGTTGTACACCTGGATGGTTCCGTGGATTGGATGGTGGCGCAGAGACGTGCGTTGCTTGCCTGGACGGGCCGTTCTCTTTCTATCAAACCGACAATCAACACAAGCCTGGTTTGTTAATCCAATAGGGATGTCGTCAATTGAAAAGCCAAGCTGACTTGCGCAGAGCGTGTCTCACTGGGGTAGCTCCGAAGTGACTGGCAGAGGATTGCTAGCGTTAGTTGGTACGGGTCAGTTATACCAGGTCGAGGTAAAGGCCGGAGAGCAATACGTCGTCCACCCAAGGTATGGTCGCATATACTCATTGATGCCACTACGTCGAAGCCATGCTAACACAATCAAGCAATGTCGTTGCTTACACAATGACAAACAACCCCCCTCGTCCTTACCGCTTCAAATCCACAACCTTGAAATTCCAGGTCCCAGGTCTTAAGGGCTTGCCTAGCTTCATCCAGGATTCAAAGTTCATTCGGGATATGTCGGGTTCCGATACATGGAAAACCGCGATGAACATCTTCCATAAAATCCGTACTTGGTCTCGGATGACCATTTGGGGAGACAGGGTATGGCTTTCATATTGATTTGAATAGTGAAGCGGTGCTAATGTTGCTTGCTACCAGCTCTTCCTGCAATTCGATGGCCCCTCGACTATTCTCTTACAAACGCGTGGTCCCCGTATCAACGAAGTCCTCACCTCGCACGAAGTCAATGAAATTGCAAGCGCCCCGAGAGGACTAACCATTGGACCTGCAAAGCCCGCGGAGGAAAAGAAATCGTCTGCCGACGAGGAGGCCGTCAATGCTGCCCCCGCGCCCACAAGGACCATTGAACAATTAGAACAGGAGGTCAGAGGGTCAGCTCAAAGCATTGCCACTCTTACGAAGGAAGGCAAAGTTATCTTTGAGAAACCTGGCCAACAAAACTAAAGTGTAACGTTTGCCATCAACTGTTCCAGTTGGTGCATGATAAGGCGCTCTCATTTTAAAATTTCTTATTGCAGGCTGAATGTATTATAGATAGCATACTCCGCGTTTCAACATGAGCTTTTTTCCCCCCTTCACTGGGCATGGAAACCATCATCGTGCTATGTTTCTCCACGCAATCAACCCTCTGGCCTTACCAATCTTCTGGGAGCAAAACCATGGGCTTGTTTCTGCAATAGCCAGGAGATAGTCACATATGTCAACGGGTAGGGCAGCGTTAAATAAGCAAAGCGGCAGGGGCTTCGGCTCCCTTCGTTTGGCTGCTTTCTCCGGGATCAGCTGTTCCAGCCCTATCCTTGCGCTGGACAATGTAACCCAATAACGTCAAGACTTGAAAATCCATCCCTTGATTCAGAGCCAAGTCTTTGAGTGCCACGGTTACAGTGAAATATTAAGACATGAGGAATGTGAATCCAATGTTATGGAAAACAAACATGTAATTGACTCTCCCCGGCCGAAAGAATTCTGCTCGAGAATCCAATTTATCCATAGACCGTTCGATCCAAGCACAACCGGATTCTTTTTTTGAATTCTGCTCTGTCAATCCGTCCTCAATTGACTAACATCCTTCAGGCAGAATCCAAATCTATAGATTGTACTCTCTTCCTTCAGTTGGTCGGTATCATACACATTTGTTAGAGTCCTATGAGTCGCATAGCTTAATTTTGATCATTACTGTGCCCTCACAGCACCCCGTCGCTCACTCCTGTTCCAAGCCGCTAGACTAGATATTTGACCAGCATGTCGTCAACTCCAGAGGTACAACACTCCGCCGAAAGCATAATTGCCGAAAGTATAGAACCATCTCCATTAGCAACGCCTGTCTTTTCTTCGAGTGCCCATCTAAACCCGGAAGACGCGAAGCCAGAACATCCACATGAGGATATCCAGCCGGGTCCACAAACAATTCTAGAAGATGAGTCTAGTAAAACCGGGGATCCGGAGAAATCAGGCGCGACTACCCAGTCTGCGCCAGCTCAAGCCCCAGGCGCACCCCCAGATGGTGGTTTCAAGGCATGGATGGTAGTGCTCGGTGCTTTCTGTGGGTTGTTCGTCAGTTTCGGGTGGATAAATTGTGAGTATATTGTGGGCTTTGTACCCTTAGATGTTGTTTGGGCCTTGAGCTCGATTTGGATTATGCTGACGGCAGGGTTTGCAGGTATCGGTGTCTTCTTGGACTACTATAAAACCCATCAGCTACAGGACTTGCCAACCAGTACAGTAACGTGGATCACTTCGTTAGAAATCTTCATGATGTTTTTTGGGGTGTGTACACCAAGGTCCGGTGTCAGTCAAAGCGAGACATTGACGGTTGTATCTCCAAACAGGGTCCCATCGTAGGAGTGTTCTTCGACAACTTCGGTCCCCGCTGGATTCTGATTGCTGGCACATTCTTCCACGTCTTCGGGCTGATGATGGTATCCATCTCAAAAGAATACTACCAATTCATTCTCGCACAAGGTGTCTGCAGCCCCATCGGGACAAGTGCCATCTTCCACGGCTGCCTCACCTCCGTGAGTACCTGGTTTGGGCGGCGTCGTGCCCTGGCCCTAGGTGTGACAACCTGCGGCTCCAGCGTCGGAGGTGTAATATTCCCTATCATGGTGGCTCGACTCATCCCCATAGTAGGATTTGGCTGGACAATGCGGATCTGTGGATTCCTCGGTCTAGGGCTGCTGATTATTGCCAACGTCACGGTCCAATCGAGACTACAACACCACCGGAAACCATTTCGACCACTGGATTTTGTTCGTCCCCTCCGCGAGCTGCCTTTCCTGCTTACCACAGCCGGGACCTTTTTTGTATACTGGGGCTTGTTCCTGCCGTTCGCGTTCATCCCAACTCAAGCCGAACGGTACGGCATGTCGGCCTATCTGGCATCGTACTTGATCCCGATTCTGAACGCAGCCAGGTCCGTATATCCCATCTCGATATCGCATAACAACACGCTAATGGACTAACTGTACAGTATCCTCGGCCGTCTTGTCCCGCCCTATCTGGCGGATCTTTTCGGCAGGTTCAACCTAATGATCCTAACATCCCTGTTCTCAGTCATTATCGTTCTCGCGCTTTGGCTTCCGTCGCGAAGCAACGCCCCTGCCATCGTGTTTACTTCTCTGTACGGTTTCAGCTCAGGTGCTGCCGTCTCCCTGGCGCCAGCGCTGGTCGCTCAGATCTCGGACATGCGCGAGATTGGCGTTCGTAGTGGGACTTATTTCTGTATTGTATCTTTTGCGGCTTTGACGGGCATGCCAATCGCGGGTGCTCTATTGCCTGATCCCTTACATGGGTCGTACTTGAAGTTGGAGATTTTCTGTGGTGTGGTAATGTTCGGTGGAGTTTTGTTTTATCTCTGGGCTAGGGGAAGAATTAGCGGTTGGGGACTTTTGCATAAAGTCTAAGGATTTAGTGGTGGGTATTGATTGTTTGGGGTTTGGTATATATATCTCACTTAAGGTAATCTAATGTTTACGGGTTCGTGATTCTATGATGCAGAAAATGTTGATAATGAATGGTATTTATTCTAATAAGGCAAGACATGCTGGGAGTATATCCAAGTAAATGCAAAGTACAACATCAGACAACATCTCAATAAACCAACACCATAACACCTTCGCTGGATGAATGATAAAACAAATATATGCATAGTACATGTGAGTTGCACCTGCAATGGTGCAAAAATTGCAATGCAAGATGATCCAATATGCGATATGCAGCTTGTTCAACATGATTGTGATATCCCAACACTCCACAGATGCAGATATCAACTTCTATATGTTATGCCCTTTATGCCAAGACTCCATTTCTCATGTTTTCAACAGTCTTGACGCCGACTCCTCTTAGTGTGCTCAGTTCGGCAAGACTGTTAATCTGGACTTGTCTATCGCTGTCCTGCTCCTCAAAGTGCTGGTCCATTTCGCAGAGACAGTCGACTATAGCTTCAGCTTTTTTAACGCCGACACCTTTCAATAGCTTAATCTGGCTCACGTCGCGAGAGTTGATTATCGATAGAAGGTGGATTGTCCGGGGTGAGGGGGCCTCGTAGCAGTCGACGTTAGACCCTTCATCTGACGGAGAACTGGTTTTGGTGCGCTTCTTGCGCCTCGGGTGTGTAAGTTCTTCGATATCGTCGTCGCTGGGTTCCTCGAGTCCATATTCGGGATTGTACTCGCCATCCGAATCTTGAGCTTGACGCTTCAAGCTCGTTCCCGCGGGCTGCTTCTTGAGTGAAAGAAGGCTTCCAAATTCCCTCTTGGATGCTGTGAGAGTGTGATTGCCAGTTGTGTCTGCATCTGGACAGGACTTGCTTTGGACCCGCTGCTTCAAACTACTGATCTTCCTTGCAAGCTTTTCGTTGTCTGGGAAGAACGGAAGCGCGAGCTGATACATTTTCAGTGCGAAGCTATCCTCGCCACGGGCCTGGTGCTGCTTGGCCATAAGCAAGAATGACAATCCTTCTGCCCTTGCATCTTCCGTGCCTTCGATGCGCTGCTCTAGCATTTCCAAGCGCTTTTGTACTTGTTCATTTAACTCACGGACCTGCGTTTGCCTTGACTTTTCACTGACAGCTCTTACAGCTAGAATCTCCTCTACCTTCTTCTCAACCATCTCTTCAATCTTGGCGGCTGATATATCTTCGTAGTGCTTTTGTGGCTGAAGGGGCTGCGCGATGCGGCTGGGCTTTAACGAGCGGTGGTTAGAATCCAGGGAAGGACGCTTTGGTAGCTCAGGTTTTCTCAATTGGATGGAATCCCTAGACCGCGGTTTGTCAGAATAGACGTGGAACGCCTTGACTGGCTTCTCCCCAGGTTTCGACGCATCCTTGTCTTTGCTGGCAAGTGCTGTAAGGTTGACATTGGCAGTAGCGGTCAGTGGACGCAGAGGTTGCCTCTGGGCAGTCACTGAAGGACGCGATGCCGGTCTCGGAGGTCCTTTGAAAATCGGCTCGTTCTCCACCTCACGAACCTCAATCTTCTTTGTACGATTGGCAAAGTTCAACGAGCTTATGGTGTCCAAGTGATAAGATTTGATGGGGGCGAGGTTGAGAATCATCACGGTCAATCCATTGTTCTGGCCTAAGGAAAGGATTCTTGTCATCTTTGACTCTCTGTACGGAATCCTATGGTGTTTCTTGCTTATGGCTTCCACGCACTGTGCCAGAACAAAAAGACTCTTGTTAATGCTCGCTGACTCAACCATGCGCTCTTTGTCGTTGTCTGTTCGACGATTATCCTCTGAACCAGCTAAGTCAATGGCAGATGCTGTGCTGATCCGAGTCTGACCACCAGACCTGACTGCTACTTTAACGCAGAGAATAGCATGAGACCGCGACGAATGGGCGTTTAACTATGAAAGAAGTCAGTCACGTGGCTCAGGCCTGCAAGATTCGAAGGTGTGCTAACCTTTGTTGCAGATGTAGACCTATTGGTGTTAGCCTGATCATAGAGGCTCTCGAACTCCTTCAGACTTGTACATGGCCTCTCCGTCAGGCCTACAACCACAGTCTTTCCTCCATTGTCACGCAAAGGTAGTCCTGCGAGCGTTCTCTTCTCTGGGGGCTCAAACAAGTCGAAGACCTTGTCATTGTATATCTCATAATAACTCAGGGAAACATTCACCGTCGACTCGCCGTCGCCATCCTTTTCAAGCTTCCGGCTGCGCCTATATATGCTGCTTAAAAGACGGGGAATGACACCTCTGTCAGCCAGGCTTTTACCGCCCCGCATCGTGTGTGTTTTCCCGGTACCCGTAACTCCGTAGGCGAACAAGGTGACATCGAAACCGTTGAATAAGTGCTTAACCGTAGGAGCAACTGTCCATTCTGATCAGTATACCGTCACCATCCCAGACACAACGAAGTATGGCACCAACCCTCGGCATCGAAGAGCTCCTGCTGTGTAGAATCCGCATCGTAGACAGCATTGAATTGAAAAGAGTATTCCTCGTTCTCATTTTTGGGGTTTGGAATCCGCACAATGGTATCCCGATCCCGCAATGCCGCCAGCTTCTTTTCCTGGGAACTCTGTTTCTCGGTCTTCTTCGGGGCGGCTTGAGTTGTAGATCCCGTACGGAGGATAATATCCAGTTCCCGCTCGGACTTCAAGAGTGGCCTCACACGCGCAACGACCCGGACACTCATCTTGTACGTCGTATGAAATTATTGAGAGAGATCTCTTCCAATCCGAATGCCTTTCTATCGTATCGAAAATAGACGTCTGCCGTCCTTTCGCACCCTTGGCAAAGTTCCTGTCGCACTATCCCTGCTGCATAGGAGGCAGATGCACGCAATCTAAACAAGAGTGAAAGGCACGATGAACAGCTCCACCTTGTGCGTCAGGGAGCTGTCTCGCAATTTTGAACTTAGCAAAAATACAATGCAAGTCCTTTTTGCATTAGCACTGCTATGCCAGAAAACAAAACAACAAAAATCAGTTAAACTAATTCAATGAAACAAATAGCAAAACAAAACAGAAAAAAAGCACTACAGCCGATCAATGGCATGAGCTGATGTTAGAGACAGAAGAGGCTCTCGTGTGACAAGGATACTTAGCTTGGTTTTGGTGCGATTGGTAGCGGTCAACGCTGTTGGCACGGCAACCTCTGTCCAAACCTCCCCCAGACATACCACGTCACGCTATGGGGCTTCGTTTGGAGTGGTTATGGTGAAGAGACTAATTAAATTTATTTTCTTGTATGTATACCAGAATTTGTAAGAACAGATTCGAGTAGCTAATCATTCCGTGTTGGCTAGAATATCAAGCATTATAGGCAAACTATAGCCTTAGCGTGGTAATTGGCGTTTGCAAGCACCACAGTATATATATCCGTCACCTATGTCTGTGCTGATTTGAGATAGATCAGATCGAGTCATGGCAAGGATATACAGAGAAACAACCCAGTAAAGTGAATAAGAACTAAGTGCTCACTCTTATCCAATTTGAGTGAATGGCTAGTATTCATCAATCTTATCTGTACCCTGACAGTATGTATTGCCATTCACACCCCTTGAAGTATGAGATCATAACTCGAATGCGAGCGAAGTTCTGTGACCTGCTTGATACCTTTATTCTCACTAGTTGAGCAGTGGGAGTATATCTAAACGGTATACTCCATGAAAACAGTAGTCTTAGAAGCTCAATAATATACCTTTTCGATTTCGCCAGAGAGAGTCTTCTTTATAACAGAGAGGTATATCATCAGTCAACCTCAGGCAGTGAGGTCGGTTAGCCTGCGGGGCTCTGATTGGCCGATCGGGGAGCAGCCGCCGCAAAGGCCACCGTACACCACCATTGCCAGTTCGACGCCGTTGCCATTCCGCTCCCACAGCTACCCCAACCTTCTCAAGGACACGTCGACTGAACTCGAGTGCGGCGTAATCGTGTGGCCTTGTGATATTCTCAATTTATATGGTTGGACTGTTGACGAATTTTGGTTGTTAGTACGCAGATTTCCCTGGACCATTCGTTCCCCTCCTGTTGAAGAGCAGTGTGTTGACCGCCAATATAGTGAGCCTGTGACGATTGCGCGACGCTAACATATACTCCGGTTAACCCCTACACGAGTCCACGGAGATAATAATTCATCAGTTACCTCTACGGCATATCGAAATAAACATTCATGGCCGCACCACAAGGGGGTTACCCTCCCCAGGAAGGGTATGGTCAACCTGCCGAATATGAGTCTCCTTCACAGCAAGCTGCGGGGCTAGCCGCTACTCCGGCTCAACATGGAGGTAGAAAGAAACGAGCATATGCCGGAGAAGCCTTCGAGTTTGGGTCCGGTGCCAATGCTGGCCTAGGAGGTCAACTGCCAGCTGGTGGTACCTACGGAGGATATCCAGCTCAGCCACAAGCCGCGGGATATCAGCAACCTGTGTACGGGGCGGATCCTACTCAGATGCAAGCGGCTGCTCAAGGATATGCTGCCCCTGCAGCGCCCGCAGTCGCTCAGATGACCCAACAATTCGGTGCGATGGGGGTAACCGATCCGCATCTGATGCCACCGCAGCCCGTTGCCCAGGCCGCCCAGGCCCCGCGACCTGTTCTTAACCATCTTTACCCAACAGACCTCCTCACACAACCATTCAATGTCGCGGAACTTGACTATCCTCCACCTCCTATCGTTTTACCCCAAGGAGTATGTACCGGAATTGGAGAAGTATTAGTATCGGTGCTGCCAGTTACTGACTCTCATTTAGACTAGCGTTTATCCCTCCCCTACTGCAAACTGCCCCCCTAAATATGTCCGGTCAACACTCAACGCTGTTCCCACCACCCACTCTCTCCTGAAGAAGTCCAAGCTGCCTTTCGCTCTTGTTATTCAGCCATACGGAGCGCTCCATGATGCAGAAGACCCAGTCCCAGTGATCCCAGACCAAGTTATCTCTCGTTGTCGCCGATGCCGATCCTACATTAACCCCTTTGTGACATTCCTTGATCATGGGCACCGCTGGCGTTGCAACATGTGCAATCTGACAAACGACGTACCCCAGGCCTTTGACTGGGACACAACGCTGCAACGACCGGCGGATAGGGCATTGCGACCTGACCTTAACCATGCGGTTGTTGAGTTCGTTGCGCCGCAGGAGTACATGGTGCGCCCCCCGCAGCCACTCGTCTACCTTTTCTTGATCGACGTTAGTTATGCGTCTGTCACCAACGGTCTCTTGGCTACGAGTGCTCGGTGCATCAAGGAAACTCTCGAACGCATTCCTAATGCAGACCGTCGGACGCGACTTGGTTTCATAGCGGTCGACTCCAGCCTCCACTATTTCAGCATCCCGCGCGATGGCTCAGAGAACTCGGACCCAAGGATGCTTGTTGTCAGCGATTTGGACGAGCCGTTCCTCCCTATCCCTGGCGATTTGCTAGTAACTCTGAGCGAATGCCGTGAAAACATTGAAACGTTCCTGGATAAATTGCAGGAGATGTTCCAGAACACCCAGAACAATGGCTGTGCTATGGGATCGGCACTGCGTGCTGGTTACAAGTTGATCGCTCCTGTTGGAGGCAAGATGACCGTTCTTAGCTCCTCTCTTCCTAACATTGGACATGGTGCCCTGACCATGAGAGAGGACAAGAAGGTTTTAGGCACTAGCAAGGAGAGCGGTCTTTTACAGACCGCAAACAGCTTCTACAAGAGCTTTGCTGTGGAGTGTTCGAAGGCCCAGGTCTCTGTAGACATGTTCCTCTTCTCTTCTCAGTACCAGGATGTGGCGTCTCTTAGCAACCTGCCAAGATATACTGGCGGTCAGACGTACTTCTATCCTGGATGGAACGCTGCACGGGGAGAGGATGCGATCAAGTTCGCACGAGAGTTCTCGGAGTACCTCTCGTCAGAGATCGGCCTGGAGGCCGTCCTTCGTGTCCGTGCTACGACCGGTTTGCGCATGAGCACTTTTTACGGTAACTTTTTCAATCGCAGTTCCGACCTCTGCGCTTTCCCTGCTTTCCCCCGCGACCAGGCCTACGTTGTTGAGGTTGCCATTGATGAGACTGTTGCAAAACCTGTTGTTTGCATGCAGACGGCTGTACTTCATACTACATGCAATGGCGAGAGGAGAATTCGGGTCTTGACTCTGGCGCTTCCTACTACCCAGAGCCTTGCAGACGTCTATGCATCGGCAGATCAGCAGGCGATCGCTACTTACTTTAGCCACAAGGCTGTCGAACGGGCTCTCGGAAGCGGCTTGGACCCTGCCCGAGAAGCCCTGCAGGCCAAGGCTGTGGAGCTTCTGGCAACCTACCGAAAGGAGCTTGCTGGTGGAAGTGTGAGCGGCGGAGGCCTACAGTTCCCTGCTAACTTGAGAGGACTCCCTGTTCTTTTCCTCGCACTGATCAAGAATGTAGGAATCTTTTTTGTCCCCTACTATCCCCTCGCTTTGGCATTGACTAACGTGATGACGTAGCTTGGTCTTCGGAAATCTGCACAAATTCCGACTGATATGCGCTCTGCGGCTCTCTGCTTGCTCTCAACGCTCCCCCTCCCCCTTCTCATGCAATACATCTACCCGAAGATGTACTCTCTGCACGACATGCCAGATAATGCTGGCCTGCCAGATGAGCAGACGGGCGAGATTGTTCTCCCCCCACCAGTGAACTTGTCTTCTGAGCGGGTCGTCCCATACGGTCTCTACCTTATTGACGACGGCCAGACACAGTTCCTCTGGGTGGGACGTGATGCTGTGCCACAGCTCATTGTTGATGTCTTTGGCTTGGCAGACAAGTCACAACTTCGTGTGGGCAAGCAGAACCTTCCTGACCTGGATAATGACATGAACCAGCGCGTGCGGGCGGTCATTGAGAAGAGCCGGGATCACCGGTCGAAGGGCTGCGGCAGCATTGTGGTGCCACATCTGTACGTGGTCAAGGAGGATGGAGAACCCGGTCTCCGGCTGTGGGCACAGACAATGCTCGTGGAGGACCGAGCCGACCAGGGCGTCAGTCTTGCGCAATGGATGGGCAACTTACAGGAAAAGGTTTGACCCCGTTTCCTAGGCTCTCATTCTTTTATTTTCCTCCTGTACCTGTCACCCAAACCTATGACCTGCCAAGTCATTAGGCTGACGAGGATGAACACGCCAACAGGTTGTGCAGTAATGGTAGCTTTCCCAAGTTTTGGTAAATTATATGCAAGAGATATCAATATATTCCTCATCTCCCTGGATTTCTCTGTACTACTATTTCTGCCTACTTCGGGTTATTGCTAGCGAGATATTTTAGTATTCTCCGTATGTCACGGTATATGTAGACCGTTATCTTCTGTAGGATGTGTTACTCGCACTTGGTTCTATTTTTGAGAGAGAAAAAAAAAAAAAAAAAAAAAAAAAAAAAGGAAATCCTGCGACTGGAACTAAAGCATATCCTTCATGCAATGCCCAGAATCTATCTCATGGGAAAAAGCGTGCATGAGCCCCGAGCGTCTGTCAGGCCGATCATGCACAGTAGACTTTAGATCACAGCTTAGCATGTCAACTCCGTCGACAAGGCTGTGTGCCGCAGAGCGAATCAGAGGCGAGAATGGGGACGGCGTTGGCGATACGACGAGGGGGGGTGCCAAGCTAGTCGGGAGATTAGACAACAAAAGGAGAGACGGAGATGCAGTGAACTTTGTGACGACTGTGATGATGAGCAGTAGCGCGAGGCGAAGGTTCACAACGGCACTGCCCCCTCTCCACTAGACCAACACTTGAGACGTGGACTAAACTCCTTCAGGAGGCAATTGGCGCTGGTGGCGGGTTCCCTGGTGGTGGATGGCATTGAAACACTGGCCGGGATGTAGTAAGTTTTTGGGAGGGGAGACCCATCCCAAGGGAAATTGACCGTCGTTTGGGAGGATGATCCATATGGCTGCTTGACAAATCCTGTCTTGGTTTTCGTGATACCATAATTTAAGAGCAAAATTAACTCATGAGGCGGCCGCTTAGGAGCGAGAGAGACACCGGACCCTGGGATTGCCAATGCTGCAAGGAAAGTAGAACGTCCATGATCCATAGGGCGTTGGCGGGTCCTTTGATTAAGTAGGTATCATAACAAGTCTTCTGTTGATACCGCTTGGTATAAGAGGTTCCTGAGTAGTTTCCCTCCCTAATACGTGGCTGTGACAGGATTTGTAACTTTCTGGCTGGTTTTTAGTCACTAAGGCCAACCAGTGTTGACTAGTAGCAACTAGTTGACCCCGTAGTTCAATGTCTTGTCTTTGTACCAGAGACATATTGGATTTCATGGATGGAATAGGTAGTGTATAGGTCTGGGTTATGGATCACATACTAAATACGTACATTATCCGCCGCCCCTCCCCGTGATCCATCATTTAACCCCCCCCAAAAAAGTAGACGACGTTTTCCATCCTTTTTCGAATCGTATTACCATTTTTCGGAATTTTTGTCGAGCCAAACAGCACTTAACGTGGTTGCTCCCCCCTCCAGCGGAACCAACCTTGTTGTGTGCGTGTCTTTCCTTCTCCCTCTCCTTTCTTCCCCGTATATCATCCCATATCGAGTAAAGGATTGATCCACGGTTCCATCCGATCTAGAAGATCTGGTTCTGGATCCTCTCCGTTGCGTCCCCTTTCCAGGATTCGGTTCTCAGCCTCCTTGGGTACGATTATCAAGAACTTGACGGGTACGAATCTCTCGCTGGTTTCTCTTGGTCATCGTTGTCGTCGTCGTCCTCTTCTTCCCCTCCATTTTGCCCCACCCCACTTTTCGCTGATCCGCTCCCCGTTATTAACTTCCTACTATTGCTGCGGCTATTGCATTACTGTGATCACTTTGCTTGGTTCTCCTGTTCTTCCACGGTGCTACATCTGCCAAAACACCGATTCCCAACTCTTTCTACCCATTTTCCAGGTCCAATCTCATTGCCGAGGTCGAAATAACCCAGATTGATTGTTGAGACCACGCAGGAGAGAAGGAACAGACAGTTCAGGAAGTAAAAATAGAACACAGCCCTGAAACATCAAGCCCCGAGACTAAAGGACAAAGATTAATTCCGAGTCATGTACGGATGCTTCCCCGTTGGTGACGGTTGATTTGGCACCTTTCCGATGTGATCAGCTGTGGATTCGTTCGATGGTTGAAAGTTACTAACATGTGCGCTTTTAGTACACCGGATCATTCGCTTCAAGCGCCGTTCGCTATCTCTGTTAGTCCAGGTTATTTCAATCTCGCATTCGGTGCAGTTTCAGTCATTGTCATATCTGTATTGAACTTCCTGCAACCCTCGACGAATCGTTTGGCAGCAGACTCAACGCCATACCTACCCCGCATTCAATCAGAACGAATCCCGAGAACTGTTTCTCGATCAGCATCGCCAGGGCGTACAAACTTGCTTAAAGAGCTCAAGAGCATTTATAAACGGGAACCTATAGTCTGAGCGAATGTAAGCGCATTCTCAATATTTACCGCCGGGGTTATTATGAACCCGCCATGTTTCCTGTCATGTTGTCCGCCAATGATGTACCGGATAGCTTGCGACACAAGTACACAATGACTTGTCAGTGGGAGTTGAGGTCAAATCAACTGCCTCACGCACGATAGCCAATGCGGACATGAAGCGCAGTACACTTGTGTACATTCAGCTAATGCAACCTAGTTCGGACAGTCCACGAATATGGTGCAGCAACTTCCTCCTCAGGGAGGCTCACGAAAGATCTCCTTCAACGTTTCCGACCAATATGAAATTCAAGATGTCATTGGTGAAGGTGCCTACGGTGTGGTTTGGTAAGTGCCGGTGCAAGGGGAGGCTAATATTATGCTGACGGTTCAGCTCTGCCATCCATAAACCATCTGGTCAAAAAGTTGCCATCAAGAAGATCACTCCTTTCGACCACTCGATGTTCTGTTTGCGAACTTTGCGTGAGATGAAGCTGCTTCGCTACTTCAACCACGAAAACATCATCTCCATCCTGGATATCCAAAGACCACGCAACTATGAGAGCTTCAACGAAGTTTATCTAATCCAGGTAGTTATACGCCGAAGATTGGATAGGAATTATTAGACACTAATCAGTCTGTAGGAGCTGATGGAGACTGACATGCACCGGGTCATTCGTACTCAAGATCTTTCGGATGATCACTGCCAATATTTCATTTACCAGACTCTACGTGCTCTGAAAGCTATGCACTCAGCAAACGTTCTTCATCGTGATCTGAAGCCTTCGAACTTGCTCCTCAACGCAAATTGCGATTTGAAAGTGTGCGATTTTGGCTTGGCCCGTTCGGCTGCCTCCACAGATGATAACTCAGGGTTCATGACAGAATATGTGGCGACCAGATGGTACCGTGCGCCGGAGATCATGTTGACATTCAAGGAGTACACCAAAGCCATTGATGTGTGGAGTGTCGGTTGTATCCTCGCTGAGATGCTGAGCGGAAAACCTCTATTCCCTGGAAAGGATTGTACGTCGTTCCTCATCAATCGTTGGAGACAGTCAGCTAACATAACCTCAAGATCATCACCAACTGACTCTTATTTTGGACGTTCTCGGTACACCGACAATGGAGGACTACTATGGAATCAAATCCCGACGGGCTCGGGAATATATCCGATCTCTCCCTTTCAAAAAGAAGATCCCCTTTAAGGCGCTATTCCCGAAGGCCAACGATTTGGCCCTGGACCTCCTGGAGAGGCTCCTGGCATTCAACCCCGCCAAGCGTATTACTGTGGAGGAAGCTTTGCGCCATCCGTACCTGGAGCCGTATCATGACCCCGAAGATGAGCCCACGGCACCTCCCATTCCGGAAGGGTTCTTTGACTTCGACAAGAATAAGGATGCCCTTAGCAAGGAGCAGTTGAAGAGTGAGTTTACCACAATTATACAAACATAATTATTTGTTCCCATACTGACATTCGCAGTTCTAATCTACGAGGAGATTATGCGGTGAGCTTCGGATGCATCGCAGTATGCATTGGACAGCTTGTCCATCGGAAAAGACGGAATACAGGTCGGGATAAATAGGATGGGATGACCGAACCCATGCACTTAATATCTAGTTGCATAGACGACTCGCGCATCGACTATGATATTGGCAGAGTCTCATGATTGGCCTTTTTGACACGTTTTCAGGCGTCTGGTGCTTTCACTTGTTTAACAGATAAGCCGGTCTTACGCTTGTCAATCTTGAGCTGGAAATACATTATTGCCTAGGTTCTCAGCCAGCGTAAGATTGTCATCATCAATCATAACAACGGGTATATACTACGGTACTGGTATAGATACAAACTCGACCACAGGCAAAATATAGACCTATTGCCCTGCCCTATTCTTCCTCCACATCTTCATGAATTCCTCAATGCCCATGCCTACTCCCTCCTGACTCGGTGTCTCGGCACACACATCCGCCTCATACCCATACTTATTCTTCAAATGATCCCTCGTCGTAGGCCCAATCGTAGCAACAAACACCCTCCTCTCCCCATCCCCAAGCCCCTTCAACACCCGCACCATAGCATCACACCCCGTCGGCGAAAACACAACCACCCAAACCGCCCTCTCCCCCCCACCCCCCAAGAACTCCTCCGAAGCACGAACCGCCCCCGCAAAACTCTCCTCAAACCCCTCCATAACACCCGTCTCGTAGACCACCAGCTCATCAACCCCAATCCGCTGCTCCGGCAACAGCGATCCCGCCATCAATGTCTTAGGAATGATATCCCGCCGCTGCTCCCCGACCAGGAACAACAGCGGCGGCTTCGGGCCAGCTTGCGAGTCATACAACGAGTTGTAATGGTCGAGGATGAAGTGCGCGAGGTTCTCACCGTTCCCCGTCTCCGAGCCGAGGATAGTCGAGTGGGGGAGGTGGTGTTCTCGGATGGAGGCTAGGGATCGGGAGGTAGCGGGGCCAACGGTGTAAAGGATCAGGGATTGGGAGGAGGTGTGTTTGGTTGATTCTGTTTATTTGTGGTAATTAGCTACTGCATAGGTGGGAAAACCGGGTGTGTATATTTCACTCACCATCGATATCGCTGAGGATTGTTGCGAATCCTTCAACCGCCCTTTGGCTTGTGAATATCAGGCCGCCGTATTTGCGGCCCGGGCCGGGTTTTAGGGCTCCGGATTGGAAGAGCTGTTTCACGGTGGTTAGGTTTGGGGTGTGGAAGTTGTGTTCGAGGACTGGGATGAAGGTGGGGGTGTAGTTGTGTGCGGAGAAGTATTCTTCGTAGCTGTCTGTCGGGGAGGATTTGGTTTTGAGTAGCAGGATGGGGGTTGAGGAGGTGTTGAAGGTGAATTGAGGTGGCATTTTGTCTTTTTGTGTGTTTATTCGTTGGTTTTTGTTTGCTTTTGGACGGTGTTGATGTTGGTGGGTGGGTTGGGGAGAGAAGTGCGGAGGTGGGTTTAACGGTGGAGTGGGGGTGATTAGTTTATAGTTGTCTATGTATGGACGGATTTTTTATTGTATAACTTTAGATGATGACCTCGGTAGCGCTGTCGAGTCCAATTACTGTCACACACACACTCATTGGCACAAAAGAAAAAGAAATGGATGTCTAGCTTATGTACAGTAAAGAAACACAGACTACTGGTCGTCCAAGACGTGCAAATACTTCTTCTCCTCCTGTCTCTCCCGCTCCGTGGCCGGTGGCAGGTCGTAGTACGAGGCGCTACGGTATCCCAGCTATGAAACTGTTAGTACAGGGTAGGGCCCATCGAGACCGCTGTGGAGTGCTTACCAGGTAGTGGAAAGTAAGGGTAGCCAGGTCAACAGGCTCAATGCCCAAGTCCTTGAAGGTCTTAGCATTGGGGTCGATCACCTGGTCAATGAACTCCCGCTCAACCTCGTCAGGCGAGATAATGGGCCACCAGAGCAGCTTGTTCAGGTAGTGAGCCACAGGCTTCAGGATCGGCTTAGGAACGTTGATGTGACGGCGGTGCTTGACGATTTCACGGTCAACCAGCTCGGCAATCTCGGCAGTAGAGTAGTTCTTGGGGCCGTAAAGTTCGAAAGTCTGACCAGCAGTGGAGTCATCGTGAAGCATACGCTCCAGAGCATTGCCAACATCGGGAGCCTATTTGAATCAGCATCGTATCCATGCAAACGGTTCAGACGTAGCTTACGTGAACGGGCCAGTAGCGCTCCTGCATGTGGTTGGAGGTAAGGAGGTTGGTGACCTTAGCAAGCTTGTGGAGAAGGTTATCCTCGAAACCGAACATAGGCGCAGGGCGGACAATGGTGGTCTCGGGGTAAATGGAACGAGCAATTTCCTCTCCCCAGGCCTATACAGCTCAACTTAGCATCACACTGGCATGTTATGGCTCGAAAAACGGACCTTAGTGGCGAAGAATTCGGAAGGAGAGTCTCTGCTGGCGTTGTAGGAAGAGACGTGAATGTATCGGTCAACATCATACTTGGCGGCAGCCTCAACGATACGCTCTATGCCGTCGACGTGCACGTCGGTATAGGAAAAGTTCCTGCCTGTTATAAGTAGCTGTTCGAGCCATCCAAGTGGTTTGTTACTGACTTAGTAGGATACTGGCGACCGACAAGGTTGTAGACAACATCGGAATGACGGACACTCTCCTCGATCGACTGGGTGTTGCGCAGGTCATATTCCTACCACAGATTAGTCGAGATGGCTGCAGTTCAAGATCAATTGCGGGTACTGTACAATGAAGTTGACCCTTCCGAGATCACCAGTCACCTTCAGATGTCTCTTGGTCATCTCCTCACGGTAGGGAACAACGACCGTGCATCCCTGCGAAGCTGGACGCTGTCAGCGTTTATACTTCCCGCAAGCTAGCTGTTGACCTACCGAGCCTGTTGACAATGTAACGACCGAGGAAACCAGTAGCACCGAAGACGGTAGCGGTGTGACCTAGAACACAATTCCAGTTAAATTATCTGAGGGCAATGCGACGATCGGAAAAAAGGGCCAAAGTACCTCCAAGAGACGACCTGCAAGAGCGTCAATTAGCCACCATCCACCTGCACAGCTTCAACGCAGTGGACTTACCGTCCACCCTGGACCTTCAGGATCGGCTTTCCGGTTCTAGTAACCGCGACATCTTGGAGATTCCGGCGCTGCACTTGTTGGACCTTGGGGGCGGGGGCAAATGCCCTCGAGCCCAAGGCGGAATTGACGGCCCGGCACTTCTGCATGGTCTCTCTTCAGCTCTGAATCAAGATGAGACCACCGAATTGCGTCCGGATCGGTGTTTCGTGGGGCAGTAAAAAGCGAATGGGGAGAGCAACGCTCAGCAGGCGATCTCGTGCTTGATGCTGAACTTGTCGATTGTCGTGCTGGAGAACGCAAACTGCCGGCACGGGACCTCTGCACTAGTCCCGATTCGGACAGCACCTTGAACCACCTCTCACGTTACCATTTCCCTGTCAACCCTTTCACTCGCCATTTGTAACTTGCATTTGGTGTCAATGGCATGGCCGATGTAAGAATCATGCCACGTCACTTGAAACTGGCAGATAAACTTCCTGTTCTCGCCTTCAGAAGGCGTGTACCTACAAACCTACCTCGATCGTGTCTGACTATTCCTCAAATATGATTGGATACTCTTCCCCGGGCTTTCACCACTCCAACATCACAGTATCCAACGCCCGCAACAAACTCTTTTCATATTTGTCCTAGAACTATCAATGCAGTACTGACCATAGGTTCTAATTAATTTATCCACAGCGAGCTTTGCTTGTCTCAGCACAAGGTCTACATCGACAAGAGAGCATATGTCTAAGTCTATTATTATATGTATAGCTTAGAACCTAATCTATACTATATTCATGTCTCCTTTCCATACACAACCAGACGTTATATCTCCCCAAAGAGCAGAACTTACTGACGCTGGCCCCGGGCAATGAAGATGGTCTTGGAGAATGTCTTGTCGTCTCTCTCAAACACCAGTGGCTCTTCAATGACTTGATAATCGAACCCCATTCCAAGCCCAGCAGTTTCATACAGCTTGCGCATATCCTCCAAGGTGAAACCATGAGTCTTGATCGTGTGTGCGGCTTCATGGTTGGAGTTGTGCATTTCATGGGCGTTATGGTCATGCTTGCCGTGTGGAAGTACGTCGATGATCAGACACACACCACCCTTCTTCAGTCGTTCCCCGAGGCGCTTCATGGCCAGATCCAGCTTTTCGAAATGGTGAAGGGCCATGCTGACAAATGCAACATCGAAATCGGAATACTCTGGCCCTGAGAATTCCTCTGGCATTGGCTCGGCCAGGAGGTCACCCTTATGGCCGATCATTTTGTCTTCAAAACCGCCCTCACGAGCGCTAGCGTTGTACTCGTCGACCATGCCGTCCGCGACGTCGATGCCGACGACTTTGGTGGCGAATGGCGCCAATGCCTTTGGAATATATTAGCTCGCTCTATACGACTACGGTCTGTAACGACACAGACTAGCGGAGACAATCGACTGACCGTAGATACAACGCCAGGCCCACATGCATATTCCAACACCTTGATCTCTTTGCCTTGCCCGGCTTCGGTATCAGTCCAAACGTCACTACACCAAAGGCGCTTTTCCTGAGTCAAGCGGTATAACAACTTTGTGCCCTTTTCGAACCGGGTTTTGTATGTCTTGGAATAGCTTCTATGTATTGTCAGCCACGACTCTCAAGTGCAAGGAAATATGACCTTACTCCCAGACCTGTCTGTTCTTTTCTGTAAACTCGGACATGGCTAATGAGTTGAATGTCAATGTTTCCTTTTTAGATAAAGTGGTCTGCCGAAGTTGTCTTTGATATTGATCAATAGAATCCAAAGAGTTGAGAGATGGAGAATGAGGAACAGAGGGAAAAGAACTGAGGAAACCACGCCGTATTTATGTTGAGCAGACAAACTCTGGAAGGAAATTCCAACGCGGTCTATAGTAGTTTCTTGTTGGTCTCTGTATGGCTCTTTCGGAGACATATCGGATACTTCTATACCGCTAAACCATGGCTCTCCACAGTAGTAAGCAGGAAGAGTTCTATGAATAGTACAACCAATGAAAGCTATGTCTTCATTCATTATGAGTCAAACTACTAGGTCTAGAGTCGTATACTGTGAAAAGTGGAATATCCCATAGGTCTGGACTCCGTACCTGAGGGTTTACCTTCGATGTCATGTGCTCGGGCGGCGCAAAGACACCGCCTTGAGTGAGCTTCGCTCCACTTCTCCATCCACTCTTCCATCGTCATCAACTGCTGCCACCTTATTCATTGTCTTACAGCCTTGTTCTCGCGCCTGCTCTACCTTAACTAACAGCGCTAAGCTCCGGTACTTGCTAGGAACCCACCATCTGATTCACAAGACTCCGTTTCACAGCCCCTACTCTCCCCGCGATGGAGAACCAGAAGATCTCCGACTTCCTGGCGGACCAGCTTCAGCAAGCTCCCGAACAATGCCAGGCCTACTTCCTCACCTTCGAAGATTACTGGGAGCGGAAATTATGGCACCAGCTTACCGACTCCTTAATTGAATTCTTTCGCCTTTCAGAGAGCGCCCCGCAGCGGTTACCGATATTCAAGACCTTCGTGCTCAGCTTCGCCGACAAGATCAACCAGCTGAAATTCGTCTCGTTGGGGTTGATGGCATCGACAGAATGTGCAGGTATGCCTCAAGATTCGTTTTCCATCGCCTATCACTCTAGATGGTGGCACTAAATCATTACCCACCAGATGACAAAGAACGCCTCTCTTTCCTCACATCCCTCGCCGACAAGGTGAACAAGCCCGACACACAAGAAGCTTACATATATGCCCTTGGTGACGTCGCCAATGTCAAGCAACGGCTCAACGACTTGGATGGAGCACAGAAAGACCTGGAAACGTGTCAGAAGGTCCTGGATAATTTCGACTCGGTCGAGACCGTTGTCCATGCCTCCTTCTATAAAGTCAACGCTGACTATTACCATGTATGTGTCATATAAGTCGAATTAATCGCCAGATAGACTAACACAGTATGCCTAGAAAAAACAAGAATTCGCCTCATTCTATAAGAACGCCCTCCTCTACCTCGCCTGCATCAACCTAGAGGATCTTAGCGAATCCGAGCGTGTCTCTCGCGCGTACAATCTTAGTGTCGCAGCCCTCGTCTCCGACTCTATCTACAACTTTGGTGAACTACTTCTGCATCCAATTCTGGACTCCCTCACCGAGACCCCCCACAACTGGCTCCGCGACCTCCTCTTCGCCTTCAACCGCGGCGACCTCACTGCCTATGACGTCCTGGCCGGCAACATCTCCAAGAACCAGCTCCTAGAACAACATCGTTTCTTCCTCTACCAGAAGATCTCCCTCTCGGCCCTCACGGAGATGGTCTTCCGCAGACCCCCGCATGACCGGAACCTGACCTTCGCGGCCATCTCATCCGAGACGAAGGTGAAGCCCGAGGAGATCGAACACTTGATCATGAAGGCTCTGTCTTTGGGTTTGCTGAAGGGCGCCATCGACCAGGTGGCTGGAGTCGCGCAGATCAACTGGGTGCAGCCGAAGGTTCTGGACATGACCCAGATTGAAGGCATGCGGAATAGACTGAAGGACTGGGACGCAGGCGTCAACCAACTGGGTCACTGGATCGAGGGTGTTGGTAAGGATGTGTGGGCTGCATGAGCTATGTTCGATTATCATTTCTCCTGATCATATTCTGAACGTAAAAGAGTAGCACTTGGGGGATATATGTACGAGTGAATATTAGACTTAACACCCATAATTGAAACGTATGAAATCATGCAGAATTTTCACCTCCGACTTCCTCACTTCCACACCTCAAATCATACATCTACCATCCAACCATCCACAACTCCATCCCCAGAACAAACCAACCCAACCCAAACCAAAAACAATGGACGAAGACCCAGAAATCACCCTCCCAAAACTCACCTCCCAACTAACCACCACCCCCCAAGCCTTCCCAACCTGCTGCCTCTCAATCTCCACCCCCCTCCTCGAAACCCTCACAAGCCTCCTCCCCAAGAAACCAGACTACACCGTCTCAATCGGCAGCGGCAGCGGCCTCCTCGAAGCCCTGCTAACGCACACCAACGCCTCGCTCCAAATCGAAGGCGTCGAAGTAAACCCCGCCGTGAACCGCTACATCGCCGAACAAGACATGCACGTTGTCACTGGGACGTGGGATCTGCTGGCGTCGCGCGTGCCCGGCGCGAAGGCATGGATGTTTGTCTATCCGCGCGAGCCGAAGCTGGTGGACAGGTATATTGAGGCTTTTGGGAAGGAGGGGGTGGTGGAGGTGATTTTGTGGTTGGGGCCCAGGGCGGATTGGGCGGATTATGTGGGGTGTTTGGATGGGAGGGGGTTTGGGGTTGAGAGGGTTGTGGGTTGTGAGGGCGGGTTGGAGGGGTTTGAGATGTTGGGGGTTGTTAGGCGCGTGGGTTCTGGTTAGGGGTGGTCTTTTTGTGGTGATTTGTTTGCTTGCTTTAATTGTGTGTGTGGTGGAGACGTTTGGTTTGATGTTTTTTGTGGTATGGTGTGGATTGGTATAGAGGTTTAATTTACAGGGTTGTTTTCTTGTCCCGTTTGTATACAGAGTTTGACTATGGGAAACCAATGCAACTTCAAACCAGGGAGAATCCTAACAGTGCACACCCAATCATCCAGGCTGGCCACCAGACACACCATACAACTACCTGTGTCCACATTCCCCAGACGTCCCATCCGAACGCTGCTTGCGTTAGAATGGTCTCCACTGACACTCCGGTATACCAGCAACCCCCGAGGAGGACGACAGGGGGCGAGAGAAGATTCAGGAGCACTAGGCCAATGAAGGCGAGTGCGTACCGGATAGGCGCACTGGTGGCAGGACTGATGCGGTTGACGAAGCTGAGAGGAGTGCAGAGCAAGCCGATCATGAATGAGAGGGAGAAGTTCAGGGTTGCCAGAGTGGAAAGGAAGAGACCAAGGAGGAGGAGGGAGAAGGATTTCATAAGGAGGTAATGCTGGGGTTTGGGGGTGAAGCCTTGGGTAAGCAAGACTGCAAGGAGTAGCGGAAGGACGAGATCGGCTACAACGAAGGTGTAGGTGGCGGTGGTGAAGTACTGTTTTTCTGTCAGAGAATACAGGACTGTGATGATGGAGAGATGATACTGACCTTGTGGGAAAGGTTGTTGAAGATGAAGAGAGGAATCAGGCCCAATAGATGTAGACCGACCACAAAGCTGAGTGGGAGCGCCAGCTGTCGTTCAATGATGCTGTTGGTGTCGCTCTTTTGGTCCACACTTGTCGCCTTGGGTGTGCCCTTGTCCTGGGAACTTGCTGCTTGTTCCTTCTTCTCATCCTGGGAAGCACCCTCCTTGACTGAAGGCGTAGGCTTAGAGCCCATGTAGTAACCAGTCCGTAGCCACAGGGCAATGGCCATGATTGTGAAGTTGCCAGCGATCAGCATCGCGCTGGGTAGATACGTGCCGATGCTGACAAACCGGTTGGTCTGCATAAGCAGATAGAAGAAGAAACTCTGATGCAAATGTTCCAGGAGGTTATTCAAGCTGCGACAGAGACTCTCCACGGTCCGGCCCAGGGCCATTTCGTCCTGCCAGCCATCCCCCTTCGTTTGCAGTGTGATAGCATCAATGTGGTATGGCATGAAGCTACTGTGCGCACCAGTGGCGTACCCGAAACCCTGTTTAGCCATGCCTCTCAAGATAGTTTGAAGACGCGCTTCGTAGCTATCATTGTGGTCCCACATCTCCTGCAAATTGGCACCGATGCCCATTTGACCGCCAGCAATTGATACGGCAGTATTTATTAGATCCAGGTTCGGTAACTGGCCATTGACACCGTCGTAGACAATATGTAACGATTCAAACCGATGATCGAAGGGATATTCTACCACCAGACCTCCCTGCAATGCGCCACTCTTCAACGGCAGTGGCTGAACAGATGGGGGTTGCATGTCATGGTATGCATCAATCCACGCTTGCGTCCCCGATTTGCTGTCCGGTGTGATCAGGAATATGATGTCTTTCGACCACAGCGACCATCCTGGGAACAATCAGCTATGGCCCTTCTTATAAGGAGAATATAAAATCAACCCACGTTTAAAGTATCTTGCCAGCGTCAATGCGAGGGTAACCCCATTCAGATTCAGTTCTCCATCGGCTGTCTTCCAAGCCGTAACCAGTACGATCGCCTCCGTCGCATCGCCCCGCGGCGCCTGAATGATGGCGTAGACGTTCTCCCCCTGATGCGTGATCCCCGCGGAAGTGTATTCATATTTCTGTGTCGCGACTTTCAAGCCGGAAGCCTTGAGAACCGACTGTATCTTATCCGAGATCCTAGTAGACAGCTCAGCTTAGCACAGGTTGTCGGTAGACGCCACAAGCAGGACCGTAAACATACTCCGGTGTCCATTCAATATCATTCCTTTCTGGTCCCTCCCCTGGAGCTCCATTGGGTAGAAGCCCCTCTAGCTCCTTTCTATATCCGCGAAAGATGTTCTGCTCACTACCGGAGAAGTAGGCATGGACTTGGCCGGGAAGAAGCGCGTTCTCGGAGATGTACGTTCGACGGGAGTAGTCATTGAGGGGGAGGAGGAGAAGCCAGACGACTCCAGCGAGGACGCATAGAAACGAGAGGATGTGCGGTAAATGCACGAAAAGGAAATGAGGATTACTCCGCAATTTGCGGATTGCGGCTGTCATCGGTCTTCAGTCAGCTTGGTCTACTCTTGAGTTGTCCTTTGCAATAGTAGAATCCGGGGTAAGTCAACAGAGGAAAGAGGATGTTGGTGGAAGTGGAGCGCAGTTGATAAATGCAGCTCAACTAGCACGCTGCAAGCATGTAGCGACTTACATTTTAAAGCCATCGAATCAAGACATTCGGGGAATTAATTGGTCGTATTAGTAGTATCCGCGGAGTCTCAAAGGCATTGGGAGCCAACTCCGCAGCACCTCAGTTTATTTACGTCGGCCGCTAAAGACCATCTGCACAACTCGCTCAACGTCATGTCAAAAAACAACGCTAATGTATTTTATGAGCCAAAAAATAAGAATCCTCCACCACAATACCACTATAACACATGATTACTATAATACTTAAATATGCACAAGAATTGTAATATAGATGTCCGACACGGTGTTAACTGCCAATGGGCTCAAGGACCCAGGCGCTGCGACGATCCCAAATAGCTCATAGGAGTCCCTCTCTCGCCCATCGTATTCGTCGTGGGGAGCACACCATATCGACCATACGTCTTTTGGTCGACAGAGATATAGTGTGGTAGGCGGCCCAGCAGATTCAGTTTCCCTTCAATCCATCTCAAAATCTTCTCCGGAGGAACGAACACCTTCAGGTACCCGAGGCCGACTAGTGTATACATATTAGCATAAGACCGATCGCAAGACTGGGGAGGCGATACTCACACACATAGCCAACGAGGATAGCACACAGATGGCCAAGGCAGCTTGTATTAGACATAAGGATCGACACAACTATGCACGCAAACAAGGGCGATGTCCAGGTAGGAATCTTGTAATTCCCAAGACTAAGTTTATATTAGCAACCTGTGACACGCGTCGGCCTTCACATTTAGGGAAATACCTGAAGTACGGGTGAGACTTAAAGGTCTTGATAGCTTCGGTACCCAATAGGAGGAATACCCAAACGCTTGATGCTCGATTAGCCTTGTCTACTCGCAAGATCGAAGTATATAACACTCACCTTGCGCCAACAACCGCGGTGTTTCTATGCAAAAGGAATTTCTCGATCAGAAGGTAGAGGCCTGCAGGGAACGTAGAAAGAGCTACGTTGACAGTAAATGTTAGAACACCTGGTCCCAATTCCTAGCAATCGGAGTATGACTTACGCCCAAAAAACAAAGCCACAGCAGTCAACGTGCCATGCTCGGCTTCAAACCGCTCGACCAATGGTGTAAGCGCCACCAGGTTCAAAAAGGCATGGAAGAAGCCATTGTGGATGAATGGATAGGTGTTGAGCCGGTACACTATGATAGTCAGAACCATGCACGGGCATAATCCTCCGTCTTTCAGGAGTAAGGCACGCAAGGGTACACACTGCTACCGAGACCAATTTCATCCGGCGCCAACGAACCCCATTGCACCACGCTCCATACTGTTTGGAACTCAAGAAGCCAAAAGACGATAATTGCCAGCACCACAAGTCGTGTAAAGAGAGGCAAACGAAGAAGATACGACCGCACCCTCGCCGGGTTAAATGGTAGTGGCGGTAACGCGGCGGGAGTAGCCATATTGATTTTGCGAAAAAAATGTTCGACTCAATGAATGTAATGTCTCGCAAGTAGAGCAATTGACTGTGCCGGGAATGCGCGCAAAATATAAGCAATAAGCCTCGGGGGCAATTCACCGAGATGTAAGGTCAGGGTAGGTCGGGTTCGCTGATCGAACGCTGCTGTCGAGGACAACAGGAGAGCTTAAATGTAAAAGTGTAATGCAAGCTCTTAAATCTCGCGAAGTGTGGGCGTACAGAGCAAGAGATTCGTTGGTAATTTGCAATGATGCCACCACAGGGGCAACAGCACGGATCGCAAGACGCTAGAATGCACACGACAAAGACTTGACAAGCCCCAGTCGAAAAAATTGGGGGCGAGAAAACAAGGTCTAATCGGCAAGCAAGCTAGAAACTTCAATGACAAAGAGCGAGCAACGAAACCGCGCAGCTTCTTGCGCTCCCTTCTCACGGCAATCTCACTTATTCCACCTGTTCTTCCGGCGGTTCTTTTGTCGGCGCGGATCCCCCAGGATCACGTGCTTGGGGCAAGGCTGATCAACATGGTGCCTAAGGCCTATGTTTTCTACATAATAATTGTAGATCTTAGCTCTTACTATTCTGTAGAAGTTGCGAGTAATTGGTCTGCATCATACATATATTACAAAGCCTTCCTGGCAGCCAAGTTTATGGAATAAACAACAGCCTTATCGATCCGCTACTAAGAATAGAACCATCCACCATAGCTATGAAGTTAGTGAAGAATTAAAGAGCATGGGCGGTGGAGCCTCTTAACTTCCCGGTTTCAATACTCGTCCTTTTAGTCTATCTTGCTTTGAAAATGCATATGAACTTTTTATTTGGTGGAAGTTACAAATTGCCTATGACAAGGCTAGGTATTGCAAGACATACGCCTATTCAAAGTATATCATTCATCACATCTATTCATTAGCATGAAGTGAACATATACAACACGCTAGTAATTATCAGTCTATGCTTTTAGTTCACAGGTACTGCCTGAACCAGTTGACAGCCTGGCAGAAAGCCTGCTCCTTGGCGAACTTGAAATGCTTGTTGCTCAAGTCCGCGCGGACAGCGAAACCGTGGGAAACACCGCTGAACAGGTTGATCTGCCAGTGCTGGCCAGTCTTCTTCAGGGTCTCCTCAGACTCGTGACGGAGCTGGGTAGTGAAGATGGTATCGATTTCTATTATTGAGGAGTACATTAGTACCGAAGACATGCGTCTCAACAATATTATAGGGCCCCAACTTACCGGAAGCAGCGATGGACAGAGGACCGGTGATGGCACCGAGTTCCTCGTGGGTGACGAAGGAAGGGTGGGCATTGAAACCAACGTCGATCTTGCCTTCTTTCATGTGGCGGCAGACATACTTGGCACCAAAGCAGTATCCAACAGCCGCGACACGCTTAGCGCCCAATTCTTCACGGACGTACTTAACAGTAGACTCGACGACGGGGTCGACGTGGTTAGGCTGGTGATTGGGGAGCCAGGCGGGGAGGTTGGCCTTTCCAGATTCCATGTCACTGAGCTTGATAGCGTCTCCCCGGAAAAGGTCGGGGATGACACAAGTGTATCCATTGGCGGCGAACTCGTCGGCGAGGAGCTGGGCGTTGATATAGATACCGAAGATATCGCTCAGGAAGACGATAACCTTCTCGGTGCTCTTGTCTTGGGGGTAGACAATGTAGGTTTCGACTGCGAGATGTTGATTAGACCATTGCGTTCATGATTTTTCTTTTCTTTTCTTTTCTTTTTTTTTAGAAGTTATGGCTGTAGGATAACTTACCGCCGTTAACGTTCTTGATCTCACCAACTGGGTTGCCTTCATGTTTGAAGCCAGTGGCGCAGCAAGGTCCAGGGGGGTTAGAAGCCATTTTAAAATTTTTGAAATGGGTAAATGAGATAATGATTAACTCGGAGTTTTGGAGGAATTTCTTAATATGAAATATAAAAAGCTGCGGAATCACGGGGGTGCGACGAAGCTCCGAGGGAACACTGTCGCCCCTCTTCAAAACCCCTCCATTGCCTCCACTCCCCCACTTTCCCATCAGCATTATTAATACGATATGCACATGGGTTAATTACATCCTCCCAGTCGATACTCCAATGTCAGCTGGAGCCCGAGAAGTAACCCACGCCGATGTTATTGAGTTAGCAGCTACAAATTCACCGAGACCCTGAGTGGATTGAAAGCTTGTACCTGTGCTCCGTATAGTACAACGTTGCCAAGGCGCTGTCAACTACCACCCATAGGAACCTGCTGACCGCCCGGCACGTCACGGAACCAATGCCGATTGTCTGGCTAAGCTTTTTCGGCTCGGCGTTTACCCCTAAGTCCGACCCAAGGCGGTCATGGTTCATACGCTGTGAGCTGTCTGAGCTTGTTGCTTGAGTCGCAGGTGTGCAAAATAGAGAGTGAGATTTCACTTCCGTTGCTGTTGTCGACACTGTTCTGAATGCCAAGACCACCCTAACTAGGGCGGCTCTTTGTATATATAGTACATAGTGAGAAGTGTTTCATCTCTGAGTGGGTCAGGCCCGATTGTAGACGCTTAGTTTACTACTGGTATGGTACAAGCTTGATAGAGATGTCGCATTTACTGATTAGTGACAACTCCTTTATAGGACAAGCGACATTTGACTTATAAGGATTTCTCAGATAATTGTAGCAAATGGTAGTTCTACTGGCAAGCCTGGCATTGCTATTCTTCCTGCATCAAATCTCATGCAGCAGCAATGACCAGTACAAGCAATATTAGCTCAACCTTTGAAAGATATAGGGTACTGCAGACAAATCAAGGTGGATGGTAGAGTACGACTTCCCAAACTTGAATGATTCACAGTTATTCATAACAGTAGAATTCGTTAGTTAGAGTGATTGTTTCAAATGGGGCGGCGTCGGCAGTACTTATCCCTCATTTCCTGGGTGACAGACGTGGCTTCATGAGCATATTCAGCTTCAATCCAGGGCCTTAAGTTCCAATCAATCCAATCACTGAAAAGAAACGCCCTGGATGAATTCCACCGCACAAGGGGACTTATATATTGACCAAGCAATAGATTTAAGTTTTTTTGCCATAGGCTCGTCTAGCGTGCGACCAAAAATCGCCCCTCCAAAGTCCAGGAAGACGATCATCCTTTGTGGAGAGTTAGAAGGGTCAAGTAACATCGCATTTCTCGGGCACAAATCGGTGAGTACGATGTCACGTTGGAAAACTCGACTTTCGAAGTCTATTACCGATTTCATGATTTGCTGACGGGAATGTGAAGGGTAATCCTCTGGATGAGCTTGCAGCATGGATAATCCAGGAATGTAATCAATCACGATCAGTCGGACAACGCGTGTTTCGGACCCTGGCAATGGGATTTCTAGCAAAAATGACCAATAAAACTTTGGGATAAGGCTTCCTTGAAGATCCGCAAGTAACGTATATGCATGCACCTCATGAGTATAGTGTTTGTCCACACATAGAAAAGGATTGAGATATCCTTCCATATCGTCAAAGTAGAGAGGATCATACACTTTGACCACGACATTCTTTTGAGGATCGGTAGCCCCAATTTCATGCATTTTGGCGACAAAGACTTGCGCGTTATGATAATCACCGACTTTTAGATGATCAACTATCTCTAGATTGACGGATTGAGATCCCATAATGCCAGGAAGAGGGGGGTTTTTCATGCATCTTTGCAAAGGAGTAAGCCGATCTGGTTCTTCTCTTCCAATCCGTCCATTACGACCACAATTTCTTGTTACTGGCGTTGGGGCAGGAGCAACATGTGAGAATACGCGGAGTGTGTTGCCCTTCGTATAAGGGAATGCGTTGTAAGGTTCCATGACAGGATTGACTGTATGATAAAGATGTTGGAATTTTTGGTTAGGAATCGTGGAAGCTGTTGCTACCCCTGGAGAGGGTTAGAAGTGTGGGAGTATAAAACATTCATTCTGCTTGAGATGATAGCTAGTTGTCTGAGTTGTGTTTTTGAACAGACATGACATTTTGCCCCAGGGTTCAGTTTGTCCACGCAAAGAGGTATAACTCCAGTATGTCCGAGATTAATTAATAATGACACAATTCTGAAGATAGTTACTCACGTGCTGCCCTCATTCAAGCGGCGGCATCTGAATCGGGTAACTAGACAGGCCTCAGAAAAATTCATCATCAATATACTAACAGTAGTAGATCTACTCCATGGCAATAAACTACGAGCATGTATTGTGGTTCCCAGGGTCAAGAAACACCCCACGTCATATACAAGCAACTCATGATTCCTAGGCCATTAAGACCAGTATAAACAATGCAATGTATATTAAAATCCAAACCAGTCATTAGCCTCCACCACATTAGCAATCAGGGATATCATTCATTAGCATAGGGGCACATCAAAAATCATAGGACAAAGCTCTGGTATCAGTGGTATATGCCCGTCGACTCGAAAGCTTGAGCTCTGATACCAGGCCAAAAACAAATAGTTTAGGGGGTATATCGCTGCAATAATCAAGACAAGGCTGTTCAATGTCTGTCTCTTTTTGCCATTTTTCATTTTTTTTTTTTAATTCCTCCTTTTTCTCAATTCCCTAGTTTTCGATAGGGCGATGAAAAGGGCGTCCAGGTAGAGAGCGCGGCATGCCCCGTGCGAAGGACACGCACCTCTGCCCATAAAGCGACACGGCGGGCCGTGCATTTCAGGTTGGGAAACATTTCAACTCAGGCTGGAAACTGGAAAGGAGGAAGCTGAGGAGCAGTTTCCTTCTTGGCCGCCCAGGCCTTGATGGCAATAGCCAAGATCTCGTAAGCCATGATGAAGGCGGTCACTCCCATGGTGACGGTGAAGATAAACATCGCGTCGAGCTCGTAAAATTCGATGGTCTCGACCACATTCCGGGTCTGGGAACAGTTAGCATGACTCAATGCTTTCATCAATCAGGTAACACCTACACTCAACATGAAGATCAAGCCACCGGAGATCAAGCAGAAAGCGGAAACAATCTCAGTGGGTGGACGAGAAGGCAGATAGGAGGTTGGCGGCTTAAGATACGTGAGGACATAGGTCATACATCTGGCAAACGAGAAGCCAACCAACATGTTACCCCATTGCTTGTGTACCATAGTGGAAACCATGCTGGATTGATGGTGGGATCCCATCATGCTACCCAAAAGAAGAATCACCAGGGCAGGCATTGGGTTGAGAGAAACGCCTTGAGTGTCGGGAAGCTGCCAAGCCGTGTCGGATGGACCATGTCTGCGAAGATTCGAGGGGTATTGTAGGACAGTGCTGTTCAGCCAGCCCTTAACGCGCTTGGATTCAAAGAGCATACCGCACAAGCCCCCACCGAAGAACATGATGGAGATGGACACATGTTCGAGATCTGTTGCAGTCCATTTGCCGCCCCAACTGGTGAGATGCTCGAGGAACATGTTGCTGGCACCGTAGAGGAAGATCACAAAAGATTCAGTAAATTCACCGGTAGGGACCTTGGCCTTCCTCTTGCCAACAATATCACTCGACGGTTTGACATTCCAAGCCCATCCGAGATCTGCCCAGCAGCCCATGAATCGTCCCAGGGTTAACAAACCATACCAAAAGAAGATGCCTCCCTTGATGAAATGTGCGAGGCCGTTGAAGATTTGTCTACCTCTCTGTATTGCCATTTATCCATTAGCAATGTCCACATAGCAACTGATGCGCAAAACTACTTACCATAATACCACCATAAGTTACGCCACCGGTAGCGATAGCGATGAAACCGAAAGGCAGGATGATTCTGTCAATCACCAAATAGATAACGGTGAGTATCCGAAGAGCGCGACTAGAGACCATACGGGGCACACGGCTCGCGAGGAAGCGGTTCACAAAGGTGCCGCGTAGCCAACCACGGCTCTGAGCGGGTTGTTCTGGGAGCTGGGCCTCGGGCTTGTCGAATGTATCATATTCCTCCGAAGGGGATGCGCAAGTTGACGAACTAGGACGGCTGTGGAGGGAAGCCGAATTGACCGCTGTATCCTGGCCGCTGTCTCTGGACCAACGATACTCATGATGGATTCCGGTCGGATGCGTCGGGGTTTCGGCCATCTCGTCGGTAGACACAGGGAGGAATGCGGTACGCTCGTACGAAGTCGTATCGGACTCGCCTCTGCCAGCATATGCAAAGATGAGCGACATGATGACTTGCGCGCTAATAACCCATGTCGCGATCCACCCGATCTTGTGATGAGCATTGTTCTCGTATAGATCAGGAGTTTGGCTATTGTAAACGATCCCCAGAAGCAAGCCCAACGCGTTGAAGATCAGGAAAAGAAATTGCGACGGAAGTGCAAATCGAGAGCGCGCAACGCTAAACATAACAGCTAGGGACCTGTCAGTTGTGGCTGAAAAGAAATGGAGCATATAGAACAGAGCTGGAATTCTTACCAACGGGGAGGATGAAGCACCAGGCAAGAACCATAAGGGCTATGTGAGCCATGATTGTGCTCGAATGCTTTCCGTAGGCAAAATAGCTCATGGGCGAGTCATTGCTTGCATCAGCATGCGACTCGGGCTGCTTCTGAGTGCTGTTCATGCCCATGCCCATGCCCATGTCCATATCCATGGTGTGGTCATCTCCATGTGGGATAGCACTGGCGAGGGAAGCGAATACAGACGCAGCCGCGATCGCGGCGTGAGAAGCTTTCTGCCACATGGGTGCGATGTTTGTATTATTAGATTATAAAGCGAACACGAAGGGAAGGACAGCTGAATGCGAATCTTGTCGCAAAGCGGATGGCCCGGAAACCCCGATCTCGGTACTGAGAGCCCCGAAATTTTTGTTTATAAGTAAAGAGCTGTATGAGCACTGGGCGCGACCAGTAGAAGATACTAGAGAGGATTCAACTTTATGGCGGGTGGTGCGCCAGCTCCTGAAGGCGCAACACACTAGAGGAGTATAGGGCTGAACTATGGAGGGTGACAGGAAGAGGTGGAACAGAAGGGAGAATGCAGGAGGATTATATGGAATCCAACCAGACCACCGTAAGCTGTGGAAGCGGGTACCACAGGACCGTGTCAATCTTTTTAATTCTTATTCATGATCTGGTATTGCCTGTCTCGCTGGAGCTCTCGCGGTTCTTTCGGAGCGGGCGGGGATAAGGTGCAGCGAGGCCGACAGGGCCGTGGAAACAAGAAAGTCACTGATTGACTGAAGCTCCCCAAAGCTCCGTGTGCCGAAAGTGGAGTTTTTGGGAACACGCTTCACGCTAGGCGCCGAGCTAACAAGGACATGGGATGTCCGATGCTCTCATTTTTTGTTGTGGTGTCAAACCCCGTAATAATAAACCTGTTGGTGTTTGGTGATACTATCACGGTCTTGTCGATATACTCCGTTCCGGTTGATTTTCTGCCTCGATGAGGCGGTATATACCTGAATCCATCGTCATCATGACTTGCCTCCCAGCAGTTTGGAACCGTTGGTGTCATAGGTAGACGGAGTAGGTTAGGTTGACAGCAATTAAAGTCTGGACCTCGAAAAAAAAAAAAAAAAAAAAGGAAAAGGAATTACGGATGTAAATTACGGAAGTATACAAACTGGATGATCATCAAGGTTTTGTATTCTGTAGGCCGCACGGAAATCAAATGCGCTTACAAAACTCTCAAAAAGTACTTGTTGGAGGCTTGGAGCAGCCAAGGATGAAGGATGTACGGAGTAAGGAGTAATAGCGGACGCAATGTAAAAATTGGGAGGTGTGAAAGAAAAAAAAAAAAACCAAAGAAAAAAGCCCTTGGCATGGCTCTCTCGGATGCTCGGAGCTACCGGCTTCGTCCCATCGTGCCGTGAAAGAAAAAGACATGACCTCATCCCAAGGTACCAGCTGGTTAGCGCCTGGCCTAGAGCCTGTAGTCTATGGGTTAGGCACTACTTCTCGGGTGTCTATCTAGACAACCATGCTAAACATATGTCTTACCCAACATTACAATTTATAAAGAGACAAACTGTCAACAAAGGACAGGAAAAAAATACCAACGGCCTCAATAACACATAGGCAACTAAGGTACAAAGTTAGTGAAACCCCTATAATTACCGAGTCAGCATTTCGTTATTGCCCACGGCAATAACATTGAAACAATCTTAGCTTTGGACCAGTCACCTGACAAAGAATGTCGTGACCTTATCCCCACGGATTTTCCTTTGTCTTATTTCTATTTTCTTCTCTACTCTCCTCTCTTATGTTAGGCGGCTGTTGTTGTATAAACCAGTTGATCTCGACAAGAAGGCTGAGCACATACCGCCAGCGGCGTGATTTGCCAGTGTAGGTAGCGTTGTTTGTCAATCTTCGTGGCCCCCAAGGGGTGCGGTGAGGCAGTGAAAACAATACAGTAAACATTCCTATCTAGAATTTCATTAGTTACCGCCATTGCCTTCTAAAGGTCAAATATCGTGCACGATAACATGGGCGCGACCGTCCACCTTTCTTGCATACAGGAGTTTGTGGGGTTGCCCTAAGGATGGGGAAAATGCATACTACTAGGAAAAGACATCCACACTACTCTGTACTCCGAAATAGGTATACATGACACCTACACCCCGTATATCTTTCACTCGAACAACCGCGCGGATGATCATGCGTCTTCCAAATTTATGCAATCTCATATCTTTACCAAGCTAAATGGTTGAACTCTTTTTGTACACGACGATCATCCCAGCAACCAGTCAAGTCGCTTAAATAGGCATTCGAAGCGGAACTAGGGCCGAGACTTGTATACCCCTCTTCTGCATGAAGATCAAGCAACATACCATTATCACAACGTGCCCTCGTGTACTCAATGTCGCTTCACACAGTCGGCGACTTAGCCGGAGCATACTTGTTATTGGTCCAGCTGAGAGGCACTTCATGTTGCTTATTGGAGGACTATACCTAGTTTTGGCAAAGCCTTATGGGCTGATCTCACAGCTAACTGTTTATGATGGTGTAATATGACGCTCTGATGCAGGCAGCGTCGTACTAGCCCACCGCTGTTCTCTTTTTCTATAACGGGCATCATACAGGATCTCCATGGGAGGGTAAGTTTTCTAGGTAGGTTATTAGTGAGGGGCTGAGGGCTCTTGGTACTGACAGGACGTGCTTCCTCTTAGGTATAATAAAGGAATCCTATAATCCTTACTGCCTATGTGGCAGATCGTATTTGCATCCCGCGACAGACGGCCAAGGACACAGCAAATGTGACGGCCAGCAAATAAGATGGTCGGGGCCAGAGTACACAACCACAAGGCGGTACGGAGGACGGAAGTACTAGTATGTACGAAGGATCACAATCAAAGCGTCGATCTACCAGTGCAAGTGCGGTCATCAATTCATTCAACCCTCGGATGAGAAAGGGGATCCACTAAGTGGGCCTCGCACGTTGACATGGACGGACTCATTAATCATTTACTGCCCTGTGACCGTGAGTTCTCATCTGACAACCCAACCGACGATCCTGCCTTGGCTGGCTGGTTGGCTCTTGGTTGGAACGGATCAACTTCTCGTCTCATCCGCGGTCTTCCGTAAGAACCCCGAACTGCGAAGAAAAAAAAATAAAAATA
Organism: Aspergillus pseudonomiae; assembly: GCF_009193645.1. Taxonomy (NCBI): domain Eukaryota; kingdom Fungi; phylum Ascomycota; class Eurotiomycetes; order Eurotiales; family Aspergillaceae; genus Aspergillus; species Aspergillus pseudonomiae. The sequence continues at coordinate 238,869 of NW_022475994.1, forward strand.
AATTAAAAAACAAAATAAAGAAAAGAAAGATGGCTATCCCAGTAAATTAAATCATTCCATCTGTTGGTCATCATGTACTCGGCACACCCAGCGTATAAACACGCACTTTCCTGCTGGACACACAGCCTTTTCCTTCGGAATTATGAGTTAGTGTTTTCAAAAGGTTCTGGAGCTTTCTTTTTCTTGAAATTTTTTATTTAATTTTGATAATCTGCACCTCTTCATCGTCGTCGCTTATGCGTTTCCGCTCGAGTGGTGTGACTCATTCGCTCCGCTCTATTAGTAATTTTCACCTTGACCCTTGTCATCATTATTCATCTTGATCTCTTTCGTTCCTGAATGTTGCCCTCGAGTACTTGGTGTTCCAAGGCAAATCTTGCTTGGCGACGACGTCTGGATATCACTAGCAGACAGAAGGGGCTTGCTTGTACGTATCGTGTCTAGCGGAGTAGTGTAGAGTTGGACAAAGCACACGACGACCAACGAGTGAAAATGAAGCCATAGTTGTGATGGGCTTGTACATACGGAATATGCATACAACCATCACAGAAATTGTCCGTGCTGTTAGCGACTCCAAGGGACCCACTATCTCGACTAGTTCAAGGGTATGGGCTTGGCGATAATGAACGGCCTCGACGGGTAATGTCAATGGTTACAGCCTCATAAGATCACGGCTCTCAAGAGCCTTGTCCTTCATATTTGCTATCATCCTTGGGTATAGCGATAGCAACTCGTGAAAGTCATTGTCGGTGAATTCTCACAGAATAGGGAGTGATCAACCACCGACTAAGTAGGGTTGACCTTAAATTGGGAACTGAAAGACAAACCCTTTTAGGTTATTGGCGCTGAACGGGCGCTACCTGCCCTGTAAGCCATCTACACTAACCGTATGCAGTGCCGATGGACCGCTCCAAGGATGCCGATGTCTTACGGAGTACCTTGACAAAGACACATGATGTATCAACTCTTGCCCACCAACTTTTCTTGCATCGTAAATGTACCGGAGTAAGACACAGGGGCCCCATTCCGCCAGATATTGACATCCTACATAGTATGTTTGTACGTACATATTTCAGCCGCATGACGTATCCCCAGAAAAATACGTAATGTGGGCTGACACCTCCCCAAAAGAGATGAATTATGCACATTAAAATACACGGCACAATGACTCGTAAATCTTACACAAGCCGTCTTCGATCTGATCCGTGATAATCCCGACGGAACAAACGCCCTTCTCTAGTATCCCTCCATCGTCGCAAAATTTTTACTCTTCCTAGTAATTGCATCGGAAATCCGGCACCTGATGCTCGTCGTGTGGTGAGGACAATCTCCGAGATCGCCAGTGCTTCCCCACCAATCACCATGGTCAATTCATTCTGTGCCGGATGGATCATAGTCGCCGGACCTTCCACGGATCATTCTTTACCTAATGTGTACTAAGATTCAGGTGCGTGCTTTCCCGACTACGAGAGACGCTAATTAGTTAGGGGACTTTTCTTATGTAAGTGGGGTTTCGATGGGTCTTTTGGTGGATGGGATCTAGAAGATTTTGAAGTGGAATCGGCTTTTGTTCTTGTATGCATGTTTCGTTTACTCGTTCGCGTTTTGAATATCGGGATGTGCTTCCATTTTTTCGAATGCAGCTAGTGTCCCACGCAATATCGTGGTCTTCTATGAAGCACATCATTCTTTCCTGTGCAGCTGGGATCTGTCTAACTGCAGCTTTCATTGACATTTTAAGTACAGCAACGCTGATGATTGACGGAGAAACTGAAGCCTCAAAAACCATCACAAGCGGCTCGGAGTGTTGGAACATAATGTGTTGCATCTACGCAGACTTCATGTATCACTGACATGTAGTAGAGCTATTATTTCGTCCTCTTATGTTTATGATACCTGACAAGGACCAGGGAGAATGTTTCGTTGCACAAGTGGCTTGACTAAGTGTGACTGGAGCATGCCTCGAGAAAGTGAAGAATCTGGTCAAACCCCTCAGGCTCCTTGACCCAATGGCCGTCCCCCTCCGCCCCAGTGAACTCATGCCACTGAACAGGGATTTTGATATGTTGTAAGACTCGAGCTGCTTGTCGACCCAGGTCCACGGACACCCAGTCGTCGTCGGTCCCGTGGCTTAAGAATACAGGCGTTGATAAGATCAAGGTGCCGATGGTTTCCTTTGTCTGCGATGCCTCGGAACCGAAGATTGTGTTGAGAAAGAAACTAGCTACTGAACGTTGTATCGGCTGTTCGCTGAGGGCATCGATAGCACGGCTTTCCTGCGAACTTTGAACCAGTTCTTCTACCTGTCGTGCAAACGGCAACCAGCCGCAAAAACCCACAAAGCCACCAAGTGGCTGGTGGATCTGGTTGGTGGCACAGAACAATGTCCATAAGGCGGTTGCCATTCCCTGACTGATACCTCCAAGATAAATATGGCCGGTCTTCCCATCGAGGATTCCTATCTCGTGGTGTAGGATGCCCAGGATGTGGGTGACCGACTCCCTCAAACCGGCAGTCTGCAGCTCCTGTCGTTCATGGATGTCGTCCAAGGAGTATGCGTCAAACCAGGCACACAGTTCTTCCTGGAACCTGTCACTCCAACAATTGCGAGCGGTGGGAAATACCCAACGCCAGTTCGGGAGGCAAGAGGCCAAATTGTGGCCCTTGGAGGTTATGGAGGAGAAGAGCTCCTCGGCGAACTCAGGTCCATTACTGCCGCGGCCATGGAGCAGGATGACTGTGTGCGTGTGCGAACCTCGCGGTAAGTGAATGTGAGGCTCAGGAAATTCCATTCTTTCGTTGTATAATATTCGGGTTGGTGTTTGTAAGTTCGAGGGTTCCAGCAGGTACTTCGCCGCATTTATACCCCGCAATCCGCATCAAGTTGTACACTGGTATATAGTACAGGCCAAGTCAGCCACACCAACTGCGCAGCATCAAATCAACGGTTTTGGCCATACACCGAGATTACAACAGGTGTAATTGTATTCAATGCTTTCACGTATTCCCAATACCCCGCTTACCAGCCACACATTTTCCAGTCAAGGATTGCTGTGATTCTCCTCTGGCAGCCTGGAAGACCACTTAGGTTTGAATGCTGCAATTGGAGAGCAATGGCCATCATTATGTTTCGGTCGTGGGGATCAACATGCGAAAAAAGCCACTTGGTGATTATTTTCTACATAAGAATCTAGTATTCCAATCTGCACGGTCCTGGTACATTGTTTGTTGAATGCAAGGAATATATTGATGCCGTGCTATTGGTAATAGGTTCTTCGGCTGGGGGATCAGGTAAGTGCCTGTACTTGTCCACAATGCCTTTCAGCTGTTATCTAATCGAAATATTTTGGGCTCTAGATATTCTATTTCGTATCTAGCGGTCCGCTAGGGACTCGCAACATGAACAGGAAGATCCATTTACTGTTTACCCATTAAAGGACGCCATGTATGCCCGGTGATGGGTCATCTGGTGCTGATGTTTAATATGATCCAACATTGAGACGTGACTTATGTCAATATTATGGAGACTCTCAGCACAAGCTCCGAAGAGAGACCAAACACGCCAGTGGATCCCAGATGCAAATGACATCATTAAAGACGACCAATATGTTAAGTCTGTCAACAATACTAGACAACTCTGGGCTCGCTCCGTCATCAGATGTTTCTATTTATGCTGCGCTTAATGACTGCATAATCTCGACATCCTCTGGAATCCGATATTCATATCCACTGTCTCGGACGGATGATTTGAGTTGCTAAAGACCGGCATTGCCGATTTCACAGCCGAGTCGCCGAACGCTTTTCATAACGTAGGATAAATTTTGAGTTGATGTTTCTGGGAGGCCAGCCATTTCCATGGAAAGATATGCTTTAACTTTAGCGCTTATATTATCGGAGGTTAGCTTGTTGACTTTGGTGAAGGTCTCTTCTTCGGCGTGTTAAACAGGATCTTGCAGAATTGGGTTTGTTGGTTTCTCTCCGTTCATCATGTATAGTCAAGCACCAGATTTCTGTCAACGCAGATGCGAATCGCTAATCAGTCCAAATGGACCTGAATCATGTCAAACAACGCCTGACTACTCAGGCAACCAAGTCGCTCGACTGGACCATATATTCATACATCAAATGAATCAACATTAGATAAAGCAAAGACTAGCATCTACCTAGCAAAGTAGTTACTGACTCGGTAGTTAATAAAGTAAATAGAAAGCGGAGAAACATACGCCCGCCGATCCCCAGAACCTGATAAAAGAGAGCGAACTAAACCCAAGCCAGCAAGACGCGGCATCACATGACCATCTTATCCTAACCCGCAGCCCAACAAAGTTTAGCGCCGCTCAAGCGAGCTGGTCCGAATCGGGAACAGAGAAAGCACACAACGGATTTTCCAACCCTAACATTCGTCTCCGTTCAACCACAACCGCCCAGCGACGACAACCCGCCTGCCCAAACACCGTCAACCCGTCAGGTTTTCCTCGCCGTCGAATCAATTCAAGATGACTCACGAGTCCGTGTGGTACAGCCGCCCTCGCAAGTAAGGACACCCCCCATTTTCCCCCCGTGATGACGATAAAAAAGACATTTTGGCTAATGGTGGTGCGATAGGTACGGCAAGGGCTCCCGTGGATGGTATGTGAAGGCTTGAAACCGCAACTCAACCCCCTTTTGGACGACGATGGGAACTTCGGTGATGGGACAGCTTGGGACTGATTGTGGTTTTTTGACGATTTAGCCGCGTTTGCACCCACCGCGCTGGTCTTATCCGCAAGTACGGTGTATGTGGAATATATCGATCTCTGAAGAGTTGTGTTGGGATGTTTGAAACTGATACGGGGTTTTATAGATGAACATCTGCCGTCAGTGCTTCCGTGAGAAGTCTCAGGACATCGGTTTCCACAAGGTTCGTGACATGGCCTGCGCGATTGAAGATTACCACCCGCAACCCCCAGCAACCACGACGAAAGAAAAGAATACCCGGAAGAATATATACAAAGAAAAAACATGGAACGCCGTTGGAGCTGGGGAGTGCAGATGGAGAAAGAAAGAACCCTATCACTAACGCTACCCACTACAGTACCGTTAAATCAAATACCAACTGGAAATTCCTGTTCACGAAATTCGTCACGTCCTCGGCGCTCGGTAATAACCTTGGGAAATAGCGGAACGGACCACCGATTCGATTCGCTTGGGATTCCGACGGGGAAAACAGATATGGAATAATAAAAGTTGTTGGAGGAAAATCATGCACGGATGCCGGTGTTGACAATTTATTAAAGGTGTCATGTCGAACCCTTTTTTCTTTTCCCCCAATTCATACATGGATTGAAATGAGGAACTTTTCTGGAATTTATTACCTGGGCTCTCTTTATTCTCTTTCTTCCACAACTCCAGACGCGCTGGTCGATGACTGAAAGATTTAATGAGCACATGCTGTTCGCACTGCCATGTTGGTTTGTAGTGTCCGTAATGATCTCGGTAGAACTTCGTGCTATTATGACCGGTTTCAAATCACGGAAACATGATGTCGTCTACTCTGGGGTGTTCCTTGATAAGGTGCCCAGCAGCGGTAGATTACTGGACTTTGGGACACTGGTCGAATTGCTTATATATCCATGCCTTGGATAGTCTGCAGCTCGCCTATACCAGTAGAAGAAAGTGTCTGGTGAACCTTTGCGTGAAATATGTAGATTGTCAACATGTATGGACACTTCGATCCAATGACACTGGTCATGCAATGGTTTAGTTTTCTATACTAATAGGTCGATCCTACAACAATGACCTAACTAATTCACATGCATATTGCAAACAAAGATATAAACCCATGCCCATGGACTCCAGGCCAAAAAAGAAGCATGCAATGAGCAACTAATCCACATTACAATGTGGTAAATCTAGGTCCTACTACTGCGATGGAGCACTAGCTAAGGACCGAAGGTTGTAAAAGAGAAGATATGCATCGGCACTGAGGACATCGGCCTCGGTCACAGACGTGACTTGGTCATCGTTGAAGAGTATCCACTGTTCATGTTAGTGATGGTCCGCATTTCACAGTTGCATGTTCACGGATGGTGACCAGTTACGGTAGAGGGGAAACAAACCTCATCACCCTGCCGGCAGTAGACGTAGTAATGCCCTGCATCCAATTTCCCTTTATGCACCACGGCAGATGAAAGGTCATAGATATATCTCGATTTATCCGCGCGGCAGTTGGGGTTGGTTGTGTACGGGAGCATGTTGATAGACAGTGGGAAGTCTATGCGGCCCTCCAGCTTCTCGGAGACTGAAAATGTATGTTCATAGCGCTGCAATAAAATCAATTAAGAGTTTGGTGAGGCTCAATGTCGCGACTTACCTTTAGTTGCATACATAGAATTGCCGGCAATTTCTTAATGCGTAGTTGTTTCGTGGCCTTTTGAGCGCTCCCACCGCAACCACTGCAGTTGTAAACGCCTGCCATTAGTTTTTCAGGGGATGTGAAGCTTTCCAGGCATCCGCTCAACGTCGGAGGGGACGAGGCCCCAGCACCGCCCATGGCGCGCTTCTTCGCCTGCACCTGGACATCCAAACTTAGATCCACCATGGGATCGTCCGTACGTGTGACATTTCCACACTTGTCACATGTTACGCTACTTCGGAGCTTGCCGTAAAATGTCTTGTGGAAAAAGCAAGGGCAGCCTTTCTCATGGTTCTCGTGGTGTCCGTCAGTACTAGAGTGTAGTTTGTCGACAAGAAACTGGTAGTATTCATGTGCATCTTGTTGCTGATATCCCGCTAAGGCCTGCTAGAGTCAGTTAGTTGATTCTCGCGTTGCTTTTAAAAAGATAGATGACGTACAGAGCTTGCACGCCACGAGGCCAAAAGGAGGTTCAGGGCTGCAAACCCTTCTGCCTTGTCACTGCTGTTGAAGTCCGCAAATGCCTCTGCAACAGCGCACGCTATACAATCAGACATGGTGCAGTCATGCGATTGATGTCCGCTTCCTAGAAAGTAAGTGTTGAGGATTGGGTCATGAAGGAGCGTCTGGAGAATAACATTCAGATAGCACGTTTGTCCGAGGTTGAATAGCCCCCTGACACCTTGCTTTGCACAAGAACGCTTGTTTGCATTACTCCTGACGTATAGCTCGTCGGTCGAGCTTTCGCTAAACCGACGTTTTTGAGCAACTGGATAGAATTTAGCAACGAGTGAAACCTCACGGGCAGGGTGGCATCCATACGTTTTAGCGTGCTTTCTGCTGTTGATGATCTTAGTCTCTCAAGGCCATAGTCATAAACGAAGTCTCCACATCCCTGACAGAATAGCGTGCGACTTCTTGATTCCATGTCTGAGGCAACAGTCAGCCAATGGCTTTGGTTACAAGCTTGACCTACTCACAGAATTGATGACCGGTCTTTTCTGTATGGGCCTTTCGGTCACCATTTATGAATGGATCGGAGCAGGTCAAGCACATGTACTTTGGTTTTAAAAAGCTGGTTGTACGTAGCCCTTTCTGTGTAGTAGCCGACTCCCCAGATTTGGAGCGAGGAGCCAAAGCATTATGTGTCTTGATGAATGATGCCCTGAACTGGTCACCCGCACCTCCGTCCTGGGAGAGTTGCGCCGTAAGATGCTCTTCCAGGCAAGTTAGCATTGAAGACAAGTTCTAGGAACTTCCAGGGTGACCGCATACCGCAACCAAACTCAGCCTCGGAGAGGAGCGAGACACAAGCTACGCTAGCCATTGCGAGGTGGGATTAAGGGGATTATATGTTGTACCAGACGTATCAAAAGAGCTGTGCAGCCAAGGATAAGCCCGCGACACCGAAGAACGATTGTAGGTATATCACAGTAGGTGCCAAGGGATCCTTCGCATAGATGGAAGAGAGTGACGTTGGCTTCAGCTGCAAGTACAATGGAAATCCATGGATTTAAACGCCGTCAAGTACCTTGGCTGTATCACATCAGCATCATGATTCTCGGAGGCCTGCTCCCAACAAATAAAAGGCCTTGAACTGCAGCAATTCGAGAGTGTCTGAACTGGATGTGGTGACCGCAAATGGTTTGCGCGGCGACTTCTGTGTTCCGTCGTCGGCTCCGTCCCGAACGCTACCCCAGATAAGTAAGGTCCTTAACTCCGTAAGACCGGGTTCTGTCTCTAGACTGAGCAACAGCCCCGAACGAAGGGATATGGTTATTATATAAATGTGATATAAGACAGCCCTAGTATGGTTCTTGAGAATATTTCCGCAGAGACCTTGAAACGGCGATTGGCGCTGGTGACAAACGCAGAGGCCATGACAGATTGAAAGATCCTTTTTTTTTCTCCCGCAAGGGTTGCGCGATAAGAAACCGGGATTGCATTTGATCCGAGAAATACGGTACGTATCGATATGCTACCTATAGTCTCACCAACATGGTCCCGAACGCCGTCACTTTACAGGATACTAGTAAATTTATTGATTTACGATCGTCTGTAATTCTACCCTTGACATGGAAGTGGTCAGTGACTAGATAGTCACTCCGGCAGGAACTTATTCTGATTCACCTTGGGACATGAATACCTAGACAAGAATCTACTGAAGTTAGATGGCAGTACTAGGTACAGGAATTTGCTGACTCGGATGTCTCTCTAAGTTTGAGCCCTTATATAGAGCTGTCCTCGTATGTCCAAGCAGTTGGTCTGTCAGGAACCAAAGCATGGTGACTAGAATAGATTGTCTCCCGGGGAAGTCCCGATTGGACTCTCTAGCATGGATCAACCACTCCCCTAGCTCATTGCGCTGCGTGAGTTTGTCGGGTCTCGCCATGAAATGCCGATGGTATGCCGGCTAGCGATAGGTACCCTTGGTACGAGCCAAGGAATTGACAGGGCCATGTTCGTACACTTACGAGTCGGTCCATCGAGAAGGATCATGAAGTTTTCATCACTGATATTCACCGCAGCCCTCTACCCCTTGGCAGCGCGCTCGGACGAGCCCGACTAGTGCCTCTCGTTGTATAACGACCACGAGTACTAGACCCTCTTGTGGTGCCCCGCGACGAAGCAGGAGTCTTGCGTACCGGTTTGGGGGAGATTGCACTTGAGGGATTTTCAACGAAGGTGGTGTCAGTAGTCCTGGAATATGACGCCTTCGTCAGCAAAATCCATCAAACATAGTATGTAGTCATGAGAAACAATCAATGACCCACATGAATGTCGTTTCGCCTTCATTAGCCGGCCGATTTTGCTCCACTTCAGCTTCTTGGAGAGTGTTAGTGCCATAAATTCCTGTCAGATGTAGTGCGACGTCAATACCTTTCTGAGCCTCCGCTTGTTTGGCGCGTTTAAATGATACGGGGATCGGAGCCTGCACCCGTTGATTAGTTTTGTAAGATGTTTGGTATCGCGTCGCCATACCTCTGGAAAATCTACACAAAAAGCGTTCATGTTTAAGCCATAAAGAAAGCTAGCAAAGCTCTCGCTGAAGCGCGTAAGACTCTCGTGCATCAACTGGAGGTGCATAAAGTTGGCCTCGAGATCGGCCATGGAGTCTGCGAGCTCTGCAAACTGTGGTTCGAGCGCATTGATCGCGGGTTGGGTATAGCCTGCGTTGCTGATACTGCCTCCATAGCCATGTGCTTCACGTAATGACGACCGGGAACTCGGTCGCAGAGGGGTCGTGGGCCTGGATGAAGGCCTTGGACGCGAAGACGATCGGGGAAAAGCAGTAGGATCCATAGTCGTGAGAGAGAAAATTCCGAGGTACAATGGGGAAGTGACGCAAGGCGTGATAAGACGAATTGGGTAAGGAGTGCGAAGTGCCTCAAATCTGGAAATCTGGGGGGGAAAGGTGACCAATTAATATCGGGGCACCGATAATGGGAAGGCGTGTGGATGGTAGATTGGATTTTGTTTTGTTGACGCCGTCTGTTGATCCCCCGCTTTTGCGCTGGAGCCGAATGACCGACGGCAGTTGCCTCAGGCGGCCAGGCCCTAAATTTAGTGGCGCCGGTGGCTCAGGGGGGAAGACCCTCAGGCGACCCTTTCTTAGCTTCTCTCTGGAACTCCCTTTTGCCTCCTCTTTTTTTTTTATTTTGTGAAATTCCCCGCATATCCCCGGTTCAATCAAACTTTTCAGGGGTTGGATCTTCGTCTGTCTCACTTCAAATAACGAAAGAGGGGAACACCAAAAAGTTGTTATCGTCTTGTCATTTGCTAATAGCACATGCATACTGGTTGGTTCTTGCGCCGCCGTCTCTTACTTTCCTCGGCCAGATCCATCCAATCTGTCTCATCTTACTCTGCCAGTGCACAGATCTTCCCGAAACACCTGGGTACAAGTTCGTGCTTTTTAATTGCGTCGAATCCACCCAAACGCCCTTTCTCCACTTTACCAGTATCACCTCCTAACGAACCGAGGAAGGCTTCATCTTTTTGGGCGATCACATTCACATTAGCTATTGTCTGTGGAGCGACCTGGCTGCAAGATAAATACCGTCATCCCGGAATCGATTCCCAACTCATTTCGGACCCTCCGGAATTTGATCAAGACAAGCCTCCCTTTCTCGGTGTAATAGATACCCTTAAAACAATGCCTATCCAAGCTGCCCCCGGAACCGTGGGCAACCTCACCCCAGAGCAGGAAGTCAAACTTCAGGAGTTTTGGGTCCTGCTGCTGAAGGTATGCGGCGTTAACGTGGAGGGAATTGAAACGAATGGCGATGTCGCCGCGCCCCCAAGCCCGTCGTCCCAGAAGAAAGCGGCACCAAAGCGGAGATTCACCTTCTTTGGTGGAAAGAGCAATGACGAGGAGGAGGACACCCCAACGAACGGTGTTACAAATAGCATTGCTTCCATCAACATCACCGATGGAGATGACAAGTATGGACAGTCCAAAGAATTCCAGCAAGCAATTACCGACATGAAGCCTGAGGAGATTCGGGTTACACTGTGGAACATGGTGAAGCAAGATAACCCCGACTCCTTGCTTCTGCGTTTCCTTCGGGCGCGCAAGTGGGATATCAAGAAAGCACTCATCATGCTGGTCTCCACAATCAGGTGGAGATTGCAGGATGTGAAGGTCGACGATGATATTGTTAAGAATGGCGAACTGGCTGCCCTACAGCAATCGAAGAGCTCTGACCCTGAAGAGAAGAGAAAGGGCGAAGAGTTCCTGGAGCAGATGCGCATGGGCAAGGGCTACATCCACGGTGTTGACAAAGATGGACGGCCTATCTGCGTTATCAGAGTGCGCTTGCACAAGCAGGCCGATCAGGGCACGGATACCTTGGATCGGTTTACTGTGTACACCATTGAATCTGCCCGGATGATGCTCTCGCCTCCAGTTGAAACAGCCGTAAGTTTCCTATTCCTGCATGAGCGGAATCCAAACAGCTAACCTGAGGTAGTGTGTTGTCTTCGACATGACCAACTTCTCTTTAGCAAACATGGTATGTATCCCTTTTTTGGTCTACATACGAACGTTTTTCTAACATACACTAGGACTATCATCCAGTTAAATTTATGATCAAGTGCTTCGAAGCTAATTATCCCGAATGCCTTGGAGTTGTGCTTATCCACAAAGCCCCTTGGATCTTCTCCGGTTCGTATCCTCTTCTGCGTTGTTAATAAGCCGCTATCTAACATATGCTGTATAGGAATTTGGAATATCATCAAGGGCTGGCTTGATCCCGTGGTTGCATCCAAGATCAACTTCACTAAGAATATCTCTGACCTTGAGAAATTCATCCCCAAGGATCGCATTTATAAGGAGCTTGAGGGCGATGAGGACTGGGAATACAGCTATGTAGAGCCCAAGGTTGATGAAAATAAAACGATGGAAGATACAGCCAAGCGGGATGAGTTGATCAAGGAAAGACAACAGCTTGCTCAAGACCTCCAAGATACCACGATTGAGTGGATCACGGTCAGCAGGAAGAAGGACGAGGCGGCCACCAAGGCAGTGGTGGAGAAGAGAGAGGCGCTCATTGAGCGATTGAGGGTCCAATACTGGCAGCTCGACCCGTACATTCGCGCTACCTCGCTGTACGACAGACTGAACGTTCTCCAGGGCGGAGGAAAGATTGATTTCTATCCGGCCGAAGCCAAAGTGAACGGAACTACTACGAACGGTGCCACGAATGGCACCTCCCACTAGATCGGGGTTTCCAGGTGTTTAGATTTCATTGATAGAAGGCCATTTAGGTATTCGGATCATGCATGTTTCTTGTATATAATGGGATTTGCTTATACAATGCCGTCTGTCAGAATGAGTAAATGTATTCTTCTTTCTACTATACAAGGTGCGATGTATCTGACCCAATGGACTAAGTTTGTCAACTCTATCCCTGCCCTATCTGCAGCCCAATACTAAAGCTGCAGATATCTTCGGAGAAACTGCCGCATGAAGCAATGATCTTACATCTTACATCTTACCAAAATTGAGACAAGCCCAGGGCACTATTTTTAGACTCGGGAATACCTGCCAAAGGAGCATGGACATCAATGAAACCGTCCATTTATCAGATGAAATCGAAGTGGAACTCAAGGGTTGCCCGCTCCATTACGAATGAAACCGCTCAGCTGCTATGCTACACACTGCTCAAAGAACAAACATTCTCGCTCTCCTTTCTGCACGGGTTACAACAAACCAAGCCAGCCATAGCTTACACAAAGAGTTAATGTAATCTTTTATTGACCAAGGATATACATCAGATGCGGTGTCACCAGGAGAAACGTGATACAAGTGCCACCAGACGCCTTCAAATCAGGTCTAGTGACACGGTACGGAGTATACACAGCCATTGTGACATCTAAATCTTGGACTTGAGCTCCTCGTGGAGAGCCTTGAGCTTGTCCATGTCCGTAGCCTGGGCGGGCCAGCCGACACCGAGACCCTCCGTCTCATTAGGCTTGGGGATCTGCAACGAATTAGATTAGCCTCGGTTCCATAAAGCAAGATACCGGAGCGGCGGCCGTTTCAGAATCGAAACCGAGGAAAGTGGTTCCTGTCAACCCAAAAAACGAGCCAAGCTAACGTACCATATGGAAATGAACCTAATAACGAGTTAGCAAAGCACCCACGAAATCAGTGACGTTCAGCCCCATCAGGAGGGTGGGGGAAAGGTTTGGACATACATGTGGAACAACCTGGTGGGCGATCGTGCCGTTGTTCTGGAGGACGTTGAAGTCCGTGGCGTCGGCGGCTTTGGCGAGCTTCTTTGCGACGGGCTATTCAATACAAATCATGTGTGGTTAGCTCGGTCGGTTTGTGCGAGGCCTGAAGCTGTGGGGGATGATTGGGTCCCCGTGCAAGGCTCTTCTCGCAAGGTCCTCAGGTGCTGGGACCTTATTTAAGGTGAGCCCGGTCCGGGCTGGGTGGTCACATACCAAAACTTCGTTGAGGTACTCGTCGGGGATATCAGTGAGTTTTTCGCCGTGGAACTTGGGGATTATGAGCTGTTATTCGATTGTTAGTGTTGCAGTTTACATGACTAGAAGGAATACATGTGATCTGGAGGCGGTTGTTGGATGGAATTTAAGGTGAGCATCTTCGCCTCGACAGAGGGTGGCTGAGAGTTGGGATTGCCGTGCGGGGATAAAATAGTAGACAACATTCAAGGAGTTGAACACTTACCGCGTGGCCACGGCTCAGAGGCTGGATGTCAAGGAAAGCGAAGACCTTGTCGCTCTCGAAGAGCTTGAAGGAAGGGATATCACCTGTTGTTGTCCGTACGTATGTTAGAAACGGCTGCCATTATTGCTCGAGGAGCGTCACCCATGACGAAGTTGGGGCAAAACAAATGCTATAGAATGTAGAAAGTCTAAAATGGCATTGGATAGTCATTACCCTTGATGATCTTGCAGAAGATACAGGCGGCAGAGGAAGACATGTTGGTATAGCAGTGTTTTGTATTATGGTATGAGGTATATAGTAAGGGTACACTGAGGAATCGAAATCGAAATTGAAGGAAAGTTGTTATGCTTGCTGATGCGGGGTTGCAACTTGGAGGCGGAACGCGACGGGGAATCTTCCCGTATGGAAAAGGTAGATTGGAACTTGTGAAAAAGAAAAAAGGCCAGTGTGGTGGCAGTGAAGGGTTTCGAACCGACGCTTTCTTGGCAATTGAGGAAGGGATAAATATCATAATAAAGGTCACTGATGTGAGGAGTGGGACAAGCTAGTTCAGAACCCATTTCTTGCCTTTTACCAGAGATGGCCGTGGTTTGCCCACAATACTCCTCTACTGAATCTTTGGACCTTTCCATCGACACAGTTGTCGATTTTTATTGTTTTATTTTTTGCCAGCGTGATAAATACCGTCTTCTTCTTTCCAGACTTTCTTTTCCTAGCTCTTATAAGGTGGTAATGGGTCTGGTCTCAAATATGGTGCGTGGGCCATCTCTACTTAAACTCGTGTCCGGAAGAGTACGAGACATATCTTCCTCCACGTGCTGGAATAGTCCACTACTGCTGCAGAGCAGGTTCTTGTATATCTATCTGAAGATCACTTCATCCACATTTCAAATCTGAAGCTATTAGTCGGCATTGATCCCGTGACGGACCATACGAGCTTTGGATCACGTTGGAGTAAGGGCATCTGGGAGCGGAGAAATGTCCGCTTCCATTTTATTATCTATACGGATGTCTAGCAAGGGATTACCCCAACAGCCAGATTGGAGAAGCAACCAAGCCCGATCCCTGTAGGCTATCCTAAATAATAATTCGATCTTAATTGACCTCCAATTTGATGAGATCGCCGAAGAAAGATTAACCCCGCAGAGATATCTTATCACGTCTCCCCGGAATTGTCTTATCTGTCCATCTCCAACAGCCAACATTGACATCTCTACCACCCCCTCTTTTGCGTATATATCAGAGGGCAGCATGGCGTCTTTCATTTCTCCCAAGTCTGCTACGGTATTGCTCAAAAGATTACCGGTCAGGTCGAAGGTATTGCCGTTCACAAGAAAAATAATCCAACCACGCCGGACATTCTCCGTTTCTCTAAAACAAGCCATGTTAACGACAGAGCTATCCGAGGCTGAGGTTTCGGCGCTTAGAGCTAACAAGGACCGCCTTGCAAAAGACCTTCATCACAGTTGTCAATGGGGGTTTGGTATACGCTGGGGAGAGTAAGTATACACCAGCTTCAGACCTCTTAATCCACGCTGGCATTGAAAAGATTTCTTTACGAGGTATTAGCCATAGTCAAAGTGCAATTAAATCCTGTTGTTTCTTTTCAATGCCGCATTTATATCCTCCGTCAACATAAGCATATCCTAGTTCCAGTAGACTAACTCCTAGCCTAGTGGACCGACGGACACTGGAATGCAGCGCCTGACGCTGTCTGAAGAAGACAAATCCGTGCGAGACTGGTTCATTGAAACAACAAAAGCGTTAAAATGCAAAATCACGATTGATGAAATGGGCAATATCTTTGCTGTGCGTCCCGGACGGAGACAGGATGTGCCCCCGACATTCATCGGCAGCCATTTAGATACGCAACCAACAGGTGGTCGCTACGATGGGATTCTGGGCGTTCTCTCAGGTATTGAAGCTTTAAAAGTTATCGATGAAATGGGCCTGGAGACAGAAGGAGGCATAGGCGTTGTGAACTGGACGAAGTAAGAGATCCCAGAGTCAACCCGAAACATTTCCAATCGCTTACGCTAATGCCCCTATAGCGAAGAGGGAGCGCGTTTCCCCATCAGTATGGTTTCTTCTGGCGTATGGGCCGGTTCTATACCTCTTTCACGGGCACATGGGCTCAAAGAAGTACCAACGGTGGCTTCTCTCCCCACTGCATCTTCTGCCCCAGAGTCATTGAAATCGGCACTCGAAAAGATCGGCTATTTAGGAGACGTTCCATGTTCCTATGAGGCAACTCCCATGGCAGCTCATTTCGAGCTTCATATAGAACAAGGGCCTCATCTGATCTCGGCAGGTCAACGCGTTGGTGTTGTAACTGCCGTCCAAGCCTACCGCTGGTATCGAGTCAATGTGACGGGTAGAGACACCCACACAGGTACCACGGCGTTCCAACATCGTGCAGATGCGCTGTACGCCTTCGCTCAAATGATGGTGCGTGCTCGGGAAGTTGCCTCTTCTCACGGTTGTTTAGCCAGCGTCGGCATCGTCGAGGCGAAACCTGGTAGCGTCAATACCGTGCCCGGTCTTGTCAGCTTCTCTCTCGATATTCGCGGTCCCGAAACTGAATTGGTCGCAACTGTGGAGGAGAAACTGAGGAAGGAGTTCGACGCCATTGCAGCGGAAGAAGGCAAGGGCATTGGTAAGCCGTGTCGGGTCGATTGGACTGTAGAGTTTGACTCTCCAGCGGTCAAGTTCCACCCAGATTGTATCGACTGTGTGCAGCAATCTGCAGAGGCTGTTGTCGCTGATGCGCCGGAGCCCAAATCTCTTGTGCGGACGATTATGAGCGGCGCGGGACACGATAGTGTCTTCACCTCGAAGAGGGTGCCCACCAGCATGATTTTCGTGCCATGTAAGGATGGGTTGAGCCATCATCCGGAAGAGTTCTGCTCTGCAGACGACTGTGCCACAGGTGCATCTGTCATTTTGCAAGCGGTGGTCCGGTACGACCGGAAGAGATTCTCATCGTAGATAGAGCATTTTACCCTTTCGTGTGAAGTTATCAACTGTAATGCCCTGTTTACATAGTTGAACACATTTGCAAGGATATGCCGTGAGCCTGGACTGAAGCGTTCGAGCTGTGTTGTGCATGTCATTACGATCTATGATTTCAACGTACTACAAGAAATGAAATGTTGAGTCATTAAAATCATGACATTGACTCTAGCTATCTCGTCATATCGATACAGCACCAATGCATAATTTTTTTTTTTAGGATGGGCGCGGCAGCCGTTTCGAACTTATTCCAAAGTCTACTCAAGCCACTCACGCTACCATCCAAGCCCTAGGAAGACCGGACGACATCCCTTAAGAAGAGGGAGCACCACCACGGCCACGGCCGAATCCACCACGGAAGTTAGGGGCGAACTCGCCGGGAGCACCACCCTCCTTCTCCTGGTCGCGGCGGCGGTAGCCACCCTCACGGGTAGGACGGGGACGGCGCTCACGCTCCTCACCACCCATCATACCACGAGGGGGAGCGTGGGAACGCTGCTGCTTGATGTGGGTGGCAGGGACAACCTCAGCGGGGAGGTGGAGCCACTCACGGAGGTAGTCAAGACCCTGGGAAGGAACAAGTTAGACAACGCATCCTCATTGTGAATGCCGGAAATTGAACGGTCGTAAACATACCTCGGGGGTGAGGGTGTAGTAGTAGTACTGCCACGAGAACTGGGTCTTGACATAGCCGCGGGAGTTGAGGGACTGGAGGGCCTTGATCACGTAGAGGTTCTTGGTGTCAATGTCGCCATGCTTGGACTCGAAGTCCTTCTTGGCCACGAGTACACCCTCTGTTCAGGTAATCAGTCAGCGACAGCGGTCTTCAAAGAGCGAGGTGGATTGGTCCGGTCAATGCGACAGGGAGCTGGAGGCGTCGTTCACATACCGCGGAAGAGGTACTCGTGGATCTTCTTGCGGTCGTCCTTAGGGATAAGCCTGAAGAGTTATTAGCATTACATAGCTTATCAATTATGAATCATGACCTGTAAACTTACATTGTTGCGAGTTCCTGGCGCTCTTCGGGGAATCGCTCTAACAACGCGAAGAGGGTGGTGGTTGGTTTAAATGATGGATGGGATCGAGTGGAGCGACTGGCGGTTAAGTTCAAAGTGCGTGATTCCTCTTTCGGAAGCGCATGCTAGGGTTGCCGCCCTAATCGATTTGGCTTAGTCACATACGCCCTTATCACCATGTGATCGATGATGGCGTGTTGCTGCCTGAGGCGTAGACGCAATCTTCCGTCGCCCGTTTCTTATCAACTCCACCTCATTTGTCGCCTCTCATCACCATCAGAGTACATCACAGCAGACCGCAGCCGCGACTTTGCGACCTCTTTCTACCTTAATACCCGCAGCATACCTAGTGGTCGGAACAAGTAAAACTCGCCAACATGGCTCCGCAAAACGTGAACGTCCTCCTCTCAACATTCCCCGGTCTCTCTCTTCCCTCCACTCTCTCATTCTCCCTCCCATCGACCTCGTCTATCTCAGACCTCACCGAGAAGGTTTCCTCATATATTCCGTCATCCGTACCTCTCCAGTCGCTTATCTTAACTACGACAAACAACAAACAATTACTCCCTTCTTCTGACCTATCAATCTCACATCTCATTGCTCCTAATGGCGAACTCACTGCGACATCAAACCTCCTCCCCCTCCGCCTTTCGGTGCCCCTATGCGGAGGAAAGGGTGGCTTCGGCTCCCAGCTTCGTGCAGCTGGTGGGCGCATGTCAAGCAAGAGAAAGCGCAACCAGGGCGACGATAACGGCTCAAGTCGCAATCTCGATGGTCGCCGTATCCGTACCGTCAACGAAGCCAAAGCGCTCGCCGAGTATCTTGCAGTCAAGCCGGAGATGGACCGTAAGGAGAAGGAGGAGCGCCGACGGAGGTGGCAGGCTGTTGTGGAGGCTGCGGAGAAACGCGAGGAGGAGCTGAAGAATGGCGGCGGCAAGCAGAAGATTGACGGTCAGTGGATGGAAGATAAAGAGGAGATGAACGAGAAGGCTAGGGAGGCTGTTCTTGCGGCGATGAAGGATGGCATGTGGACGGACAATCTTCATGATGTTATACGTGATAATATCTTGGGCGGGTCTAGTACGAGTGCCAGTGAGGGAAGTGAGCAGGAGTCTGCTTCTGCGTCGGAAGAGAGTGAAGTCGAGCAGGAGATGAAGGATGCGCCGGGCCCGTCAGAGCCGGCTCCCAAGTCTGCAGCCCCGCGAAAATTCATTGGATTTGATGATGACGATGAGTTTATGAGCGATTCTGAGGAAGAGGAGAACGATCAAACTGACGATACGAAAGGGAAAGGCAAGGCGAAGGCTTAAATGGGTGTTCTCTCGAGTTTTTCTTTTTCTTGTTGCAGCGTCTAAAAACCCCGGTGTTTCAAGGATCTGGATATTTTGTTACTTGTAAATAATTCAACTATTTTCTTCAATTTCAATCGTAATACTATTCGCTTCAATGGAATCCTACGTTATAGTTCGTAGAATTTCCATGGGTTGCCACGGGACTTGTTACGGAAACCGGAGCAGGTTACCGCCGCTATCAACGCTATCAGTTCAAGCTTTTGATCTCTGTCGCAGATCACCTCCGGTCTTCCAACTGGGAAAATTTTATACTGTCATGTCGCTGTATCTTAGGCGCATAATTCAAAGAGCCCCTCGATTAAAATATTTCCTTCCCCGCTGTTCGCGCCAGTTACACCAGCTCCCCGGAGCGCGATCCTCTCAGAGCTTATTTCTGCACCCAGAGGTGCTGTCCGTTCGGAATGCAGACGGCCTGATCAGAAAACCGCAGCGACGCCCCCTATCCTCGGGTCCTTCATTATGTGCGAAATCATCAGAGCTTACTGACCTTGTTCTACCCGTCTGCTGTCCAGGATGTGGTGCATACGCGCAAACCATCGAGCCCGGCGAACCAGGATACTACAGCAAAACCAGAAAGCAAACACGGAAGCTCTTGTCCGAGACAGCACAAGAAAGTGGCGTGCAGGATGGAGAGACGGGGGAGGTAGCGGATCTGAAGGCAGAGGGAGAAAAGGCTGCAGGCACAATCCAGCAACTAATCAAGGAGTCAGAGGCAGAAGCGGCCGCTCCTAAGCCTGTCCGTACGTGGTGTTTATCCTGTTCCCTTCGGAAAGGATACTAACAATACTGTTTAGATGGCGCTTTACTTGAAAATGCTGCAGCCACTGCTAAAGAGTACATTGAAAAGTCGCGACCCCCTGTGCAGGTTTGCGATAGATGTCACGATCTCATACACCATAACAAAGCGGTTCCTGCGATTTCACCTACGATATACTCCATTGGGGCTTACCTTGACGAGTCACCATACAAATATAACCGGATCTACCACGTAATTGACGCAGCAGATTTTCCCATGTCTCTTGTCGATAATATATACGAGGCACTTTCCATCGAGGAACAGCGGTCGCGCAACCGGCGAGCTTCCACCGAGAAATACCGAGGAGGAAAGAAATTACCTACTATCAGCTTCATCATAACACGCTCTGATCTTTTGGCTCCTACCAAGGAACAGGTGGACTCGAAAATGGAATATGTTCGCTCGGTCCTGCGAGAGGCACTTGCTAAGTCGACCGAGGATTTCCGTCTGGGCAATGTGCATATGATAAGCGCTCACCGAGGCTGGTGGACTAAAAAAGTCAAGGAGGAAATCAAGAACCACGGAGGTGGTGTCTGGGTAGTGGGCAAGGCTAATGTCGGGAAGAGCAGCTTCATAGAAGCTTGCTTTCCCAAGGATTCTAAGAACCTTGAGAAAATTGCTGAATTGGTTGAGCGTCGCCAAGCAGAGTCGAATATCAGCCCACGCGACGCCATCATGGCTGATTCTGACAGCCTTCTACCACCTGCCCCCCAGGAAGACCTTTATCCTGTCCTGCCGGTTGTTTCGTCGCTGCCAGGGACTACTGTTTCGCCGATTCGCATACCATTTGGCCGTGGCGGAGGAGAAATGATCGATTTGCCCGGCATGGATCGGGGCGACCTAGCAGACTACGTCCGTGACGAATACAAACGAGACATGATCATGACTAAACGGAGAAAGCCAGAACGGCATACTATCAAGTCAGGCCAATCACTGCTTCTAGGGGGAGGCCTTGTGCGAATCACGTCGGTGAACCCTGACGAGGTACTAATGGCAGCTTGTTTTATCCCGATCGAGGCCCATGTCACGAAGACTGAAAAAGCCGTTGAAATGCAAGCTGAACAGCGTCCTTATCCTGGGGCGAATATCATGATAGAAGGCGTCGGCAACCAAATTACTTCCGCCGGGATCTTTGACCTTAAATGGGACGTGACCCGGTCGCATCTACCAACGACGATCGCGAAGGCAGTGGAAGATAAGGGGATAAAACCCCCTCCTCTGCCATATAAAGTGATGTCGGCAGATATACTCGTTGAGGGGTGCGGTTGGGTCGAGCTCACGGCTCAGATCCGTGCCAGGTCTACAGACGGCGAGTCCGCCAGGTCGTTACCGCAGGTTGAGATCTTCACTCCGAACGGACGACATGTTGGCGTGCGACGTCCCATTGAATGCTGGAAGTACGTCGCAGAGAAACAGGCTGTGGAGAAACGTAAGAAGGGCGCACGAGGGCGACAAAGTATCGGGCAGAAGAAGCGTGCCCATCATACATCTAAAGTCTGATCGGCCGTACAACAATGTTCTACGGCTGTTCCGGGGCTACTGTTATAGTTCCCTTCCAGATTCCTTTCAACATCTGTACAGCATATAGCATAGCGATTGGTGTTTTGACCGGGCATTCATTGTGGGGGAAAGATCCACTACTGTACTTACATCCTCCTGATTATAGACATAGACGTCTCCTATTCAAAAAAGGTTCATATTATACTGAGACTGCCATTAGGTAAAATGTATATTCAGTGATGTAACATTCTTATTTAATTCATTATTATTACCATACAAACTCCCTTGAGTAACCGTGATCCCATCCCTTGTGAGCAATAACAGAAACTGGCGCCGATCATAAAACATTCACATCAAGCCTGCATAAATATCGCCCTCGGCCACCTCTTCCTGATCTTCCTTGATGTCATCCCTGATTTTGTCGAGTTCGCTCTCCTTTGCGGGGGCCTCATTTCCCCGAGACTCAGGTTGGTCCTGGTGTTGTTCCTGGTCTTGGTGATGGTGTTCCGGGTGGAGGATCCGATCGAAGAAACCCTGGTGGTGGTGCTGTGGCTGTGGATGCGAATCTGCGGGCCATCAGTCTGGCTGCCAGTCTGGCTTGGCAAGGCTTGACCAACCTTCCGACATGGTGGAGTCTGGTCTGGAAATCAATACGGTAGGGTTATCTCTATATTTTTGTTCCTTTCCCGGATTGCTCGAGGTATGTGGAATTTGCTCTGCGGATATAGGCAATGTGAAGTAAGATTGTGCCACTGGAGGACAACCAAAGATACCGGACAACTTAAATCCATATAAGAGCAACAGTCAATGACATAAGAAAAGCATACAGAGTGCAGGACGTCATGTCCCAGAGTCGTCGCAAAGGGACCTGGAATTGATTGGGTCCGTAGTACTACTGCATCCGGTAAGGTCGGACCCTCCCCAAATGCCATCTCCATCTCAACCACAACTAGTCCAGATGACAGAAATAGCACGGCTTCCAATGAGATCCCCGGGATTAAGAATGCTGCTCAGTCGTGAGGGGTTTCTCTGATTGCGGCATGGAGCAGCCCCAGTCTAGACTGCGTGCGCATCACCCATCCTCGCATCAGCATCCCGCAGTTAGGGTTTCTCGTGGGTACTCGCCCGAACTCAGAGCTTCGAATGACGGCACCACACCCCATCTCCAACCGGATTTTCGCAGATATACCTTCAGTTAAGCCAATGGGACGCACAGGAGTGGAATGAACGTCCTGATCTGGTGGTACTCGGAATCGAGACTACTGCAGAGGCCTCTGCATGGCCAACGCAGAAACTAACGCAGAATACTCACGTAATTGGTAGAGCCTGCAATGGACGAACCCAAACAGGAACAACTACCTTATTGCGTAGTTTATCGTGGGATGTGACGGAGCTGTCAGGCTATATAGCTCTGTCAACCCCTTCCCTTGGCCATTGTGAAAGGATCCATCCACTCTACTTTACTGCTGTACCTGTACCATTGACTGCAGATACCAACCTCAACATGGCCGAACGTTACTATACTCTGGCAGAAGGTGATAGCCCAATTGAAAACTTAGATATAGATAGCTCTCAGGTCCACTAACTGAAGCAGGCTGCCCTTTTGCTAGCAACAGTTCCACCGTTCAACTGCGGAACGGCTCTGGTGGTGGGCTTTCTTTGCTCCAAGATACACAACTCATTGAGACTCTCGCCCATTTCTCTCGTGAGAGAATCCCTGAGCGGTAAGCATCCTTCACTTTCTACATACTGGACCTTAGCTATATTGTATATATACTAACGTATTTTTAGTGTGGTCCATGCCAAGGCAGTGGGGTAAGTGATGCAACTATATACATTGCACACCACCATCAACAATCCAAGCTTATACACTCCAAAACAGCGCATATGGAGAGTTCGAAGCCACCAGCGATTGCTCCGATATTACTTCCGCTAGCTTTTTGAGCAAGGCTGGCAAGAAGTCTCCCGTCCTCCTTCGCGTGTCTACAGTTGGACCTGAAGCCGGTTCGGCTGACACTACTCGTGATGTTCACGGATGGGCCATGAAGATGTACACGGATGAGGGTAACTTGGATTGGGTCTTCAACAACACGGTCAGTATTATTCAATTATACGTGTGGAACATAACTGACTTGGTCGCAGCCGGTCTTCTTCGTTCGCGACCCAATTAAGTTCCCTTCCTTGAACCGTTCGCACAAGAGACACCCTACGACTCATCTTCCCGATGCAAACATGGTGAGTAGCCCACATAATTTCGTTTTGACTAGTGGTAAATTGATCCAATGCTAATGCTGACTGCTTCTGTAGTTCTGGGAGTAAGTATACTTGGCTCAGCACACATCAACTCCTGTATTAACACTCTTAGCTTCCACGTCGGCAACCCCGAAGGTATCCATGAGCTTCTTCACCTCTTCAGTGACCGCGGAACACCCAAGTCTATCCGCAACATGAATGCCTACAGTGGACATACCTACAAGTTTACTAAGGAGGTAATCTGCCAATGCTCTCAAGTCTCTGTATTCCTCTAGACGGCCGACGTAACTAACATGCGCGTCAATAGGACGGATCATTTAAATATATCAAGATCCACATCAAGAGCGCCGAGGGTGTTAAAAACATGTCCAGCGCGGAAGCCGTCAAGATTGCCGGCGAAGACCCCGATTACCTTATTCGGGATATGCATGACGCTATCGCGAAGGGCAACTACCCCGTGTGGAACGTCTATGTCCAGGTTATGGATCCAGCCGACGCGGAGAACTACCGCTGGAACATCTTTGACATGACCAAAGTTTGGCCTCACAAAGACTACCCGCTGAGACAAATTGGAAAGTTGACTATGAACCGCAATGTATGCCTCAACCGTGCCATCCCGCTTAGGCCATGATTCAAGTACACGATGCTAATTCGGTCTCGATCTAGCCCAAGAACTACTTCACCGATATTGAGCAGGCGGCCTTCTCCCCGTCCACCATGGTGCCCGGTATTGCACCATCGGCTGATCCAAGTAGGTTATTTGTTCACTGAAAACATGTCCCGCTTGGCTAACCTTTATATCAGTGCTCCAAGCCCGTATGTTCGCTTACCCCGATGCGGCCCGGTACCGTCTCGGAGTGAACTACCAGCAGCTCCCGACCAATGCAGCCAAGTCACCCGTCTACTGCCCTTACCAGAGAGATGGCGCCATGCGCTTTGACGACAACTATGGCGGTGATCCCAACTACGTTGGCTCGTCCCTGCAGCCCACCAAGTTCTACCAAGAGGTGAAGAACTCGGGAGCCGCCCGACTGAGCGGACTGACCGAACACGAGAAATGGGTGGGAGAAGTGACCAACTTCCAGAGCCATATCACGGATGATGACTTCGTCCAACCCGCTGCTCTCTGGGAAGTCCTCGGCAGGGAGCCCGGTCACCAGGACAGAACGATTGCGAACCTTGCAGGCCATATTAAGGGTGTTCAATCTCCCCAGCTGCGCAATGCGGTCTATGGTATGTGGACATCTATTCTATGTACAAGTATTCGGTTGACTGACCTTGTGTAGGACTCTTTGCGAAAGTTAACGCAGACCTTGGTGCGCGTCTCAAGAAGGCAACCGAGGCCGCGGTGTCTGCGTAATTGCAGCCACCATGCTGTGGCAAGGGAGGATTACTATTTCATGAATGTTAATGGTACTTATGACGAGTTTGATGTGTTTCTTAAAACCGGCGCTACAAACTTGACGAGTATGTCATTTAATTGAGTCAAGAGTAATGACGAATTGAACGTACCTGCAAGCTTCGGATAAGAAACTTGATCTATAGTGAGACAACACTTAGAGTGGTCTGATTCTCTGGCTGTAATGTAGCTGACCAAGCGCGAGTTTCTCGCTTGTCTGATCTCCGTATGGTCCAGTGACTCCTGTCGAGTCACTCTAAGCGTAGAATGTCGGATTCATGGGCCATCGTAATCCAACTGCAGTGCTTTATGTCATACGTGTTTCCCATTGGAGGCAACTAAAGATTTACCTTTCCCATGATGCTTATCTCCGTTAGAGTGTGCGGCTCTGGCAAGATTTATACTTCGACTTGCGTCGATGACCGGGATTGTGCAGGGAAAGCACGCTTTCTCTCCCAGGACTTCCCATGCCATCATTCTAACCATGTTCCATCCACGAGGATCCGGTTTCCATGACGTAAAAGGGCCTTGAATGTGGCAGAGACCAAGAATAAATAGCCACGGCCTCACATACTGGAAAAAGACTAGCGCGATCGACCGGGCATGCTCGCTTCGACTCGGCCATCCGGCGAACATGAGTTCTATAGTCATGGAAACACAAGTATTGGACTGTAGTTTAATAATACAGTACTTTACACTTGATCATCTCGTTCAGCTTGTACGTAGTCATTACTAAACGTACCAGTCATATGCAAAGGAGGATCCACAAACCCTTCTGCAGGTGTACAGGGTGCATATACTGTAACCACTGACGATATTGGACGGTACTTCTCAGCTGAACTAGTAGAAAATCAGGTTACATTCAAGGCACATAAGACCAGGGGGGGTATACTATCATATGCTAAATCAGCCTGCGACTGTCATTTTTAAGTGATTGCTTCTCCCCCAATGCGGTTGATAGATTCAACCATCTCTATAAGAATCACCCAGTGCCTTTCCCTGAGATCATTCATGGCAAGACGTGGCAGATAAGCCTCAAAAACCACTCGCCATGCAAGCCAACACACGCATTCACACTACAGACTCAGATGCGCTCCTCATTAGCCTCTACGCCATATTTTTCGTATATTTTGCCGTCAACCGGGGCAAATCGTACCGGGGGCGCCACAAATGTACCAAATCCACCTCTGCGCATACTACATCGTCATTTCACAGCACTAACAAACCCCAGACCTACCATGGCACGTCCTCGCCGGCATAACCGAGCTAGCCCTCTACTTCAGCAACCTCAATTGCACACTCCTAGCAGTAGTAGCCTGCTATGTCCATTCCATCACCTCCCTCAGTCTGGCTAAACGACTCCCAAACGGCTATCCTCCACACACCCGTAAGCCCCGACCTACTCTCCCCAATATCTTTTCCACAGACGAAAGCTAGAAGGAAAAGCAAACAGGTCCAGCCTACCAAGGAGGCAACCTCCTCCGCATGTATCAAATCCTCCAGGCGTACGCCTCCCAAGACCCCGTCGACTACCACGACGCCATCGTGCCCATCCACAGCTTCCTCTACGCCCGCATCATCATCTTCCTCTTCGGGACGATGGGCCCCAGCCTATCATTCTCCAAGAACGTCAATTCACGCTTCGTCTACGCCGAGGCTATCTTCGGGAGTGCGTTGATTAGTATCGGACACTGTACGAAGCCGAGCGCGATAGTTGCGTATTTGTTGCTCGTGCATGCTGTCGGGAAGATTAGTACGTTTGCTGGGAGGAGGGCTTGGGAGGAGAGGTATGTTTTTTTTTTTTTCCTCCCTTGTATTTTCGTTTTTATTCGATTTTTCTTCTTTTCTGTTCTGCTTTCTTCTTTGGTAACTATGTTTAACAGTCTGCTAACCTGAATGTATTCGCCAGAACGAAGAAACCACCCCGGGAGCCCGGGTTGCTAATTAGGGCTCTGAGGTTCGTGGGGTTTTTTGAGGACCGTTTGGACTGGGCGGACGAGGCGATGGCTTCTGCTGATAAGACTCCGCAGATTGGGAATCTGCCGATGGATAAATTGGGACATCAGTATACGAGGCTTGGGTTTGAATGATGTGCATGATAGGGGAAGGTGGTGGGATAGTTAAGGTATAAGTTATAACGAACGTTTACTGAATATCTGTTGTATTTAGTTGACGATGCTCGCACCCGAGGGGGGATATATAGATATTGTTTAGATATATGATAGATGCATATGCCGGTCATGCTATTGACATGGCTGAATTGAATATAACTGTCGATCTGGGAGGCCCATATAGTTGTATGCAGCGTGTGGATACTTGTCTGCAGGCCAACTAGGGTTGGCTGGCGAGATGCAGAGTCAATGTGGATCTGCCCCTCTTGATCGGTAGTAAAAGAATTCCAAATCAACCCTGATAAACCCTGACACATACTGGCTATGACTTGTCACGATATCTCAAACGCGCCGAAGTATATATCGGGAAACTCGTACTGCAAATCACCCGTTTCACGAACCCTAAATAGCTCAAGTCCGCTGACATAACGGCAGATCGTCTGTATAGCAGCGCCCAAGGTCCTTTCCTTTAAGCAGAAATACAATTGTTCGAGTCCCATCTATCCCTCTTCATTAAATTAAAACCAGTGCTTGAATATCCTACCAGACATTCCTAGAACCAACATGCTCTCCTCGCGCGGCATCAAGAAGGCCGAATTGCCTAAGACTCCTTGGCGATATGCCCCTCCACATACATACAACAAGCAAAGCAACCCCGCGGGGCTGATCTCATTTGGCATGGCAGAGCATGTAGGCTCTTTCTTGGGAAGCTATATTATCTATCTCCTTGCATTCACTAACGGTCAGGTAGATCCCAATGCGGGCTGAGGTAGCAAAGTACATCAACAACAAGGTCTGAACTGCTCTGATAGTGCTATTTCATATATATCCCTGAGTTCACCTCCACGCGCAGGTCACATTCACCGAAGACTCCGTTGGCTATGGATCCAGCTCCTCGGCTCCCAATCGTTTGCCAAATGCAGTGGCCGTCCACCTTAACAATATTCTACAGCCGCGTTCACCTGTTGACCCAGACACAGTCATCGTCGCCAGCGGCATCACGGCCATCGGGAGCATGCTCGGCTTCGCCCTGGCCGAGCCCGGGGACGGTATCCTAGTCAGTCGACCGGTCTACGGCCGCTTCGAGCTTGACTATGGCGTCGAAGCAGACGTGCAGATCGTGTACGCAGATACGGATCCCGAGGAGGCGTTTACCCCCGCCGTGGTGGAGAAGTACGAGGCGGCGCTTCAACGTGCAGAAGACGAGGGCACCACGATCCGGGCAGTGTTGATTGTGAACCCGCATAACCCTGTCGGTAAGTAATATAATATCATCCATGGAAAAAAATACTCGCACTCCCTGAACAGAGTACTAGGACGCTGCTACCCAGCCGAAACACTGAAAGCAATCCTCCGGTTCTGCAATAGACACAGTCTCCACCTCATCAGCGATGAAGTCTACGCATCCTGCGTCTTCGACTCGGGAGACCCAAGCGCAGTCCCTTTCACCTCCGTCTTATCTATCGCTACGCCTGAACTGATCGACCCTGATCTCGTCCACTTACTCTACGGCTTCAGCAAGGTCAGTCATGTTCCACCATCTACCATCGCAAAACTAACACATAGGAACCAGGACTTCGCAGCTGGAGGCCTCCACCTCGGCTTCTTAATCACGCAGAACACGGCCCTCCGTCAAGCTTGCAAAGCCATATTGTCAGTTTCCCTACTCCACTACCCCGTCCACATCATACATTAGCTAAGATGCAATACATACACAAAGGAGGCTGCACAACGCCTCAACAGCCTCCATAACAATCGGGACAACCATCCTCGAAGACCAAGACTTTATCACCCAGTTCACCCAAAGAGCCCGCCAAAGCCTAGCATCGACATACCGACTCGCCACGACAACACTCGACCACGAAGGTGTCAATTACGTCAAAGGAGGGTAAGCAAGACTAATACCTCCCTCTCCCCCGTCCTCGCTTTAGCTCGGGTTCATCCCCCCTTGTCGAGTCTCCACCATGGTAAATATGTATATGCGCTGCTGACAGCTTCCAGAAACGCCGGTTTCTTCATCTACGTCGACCTCTCGCCCTACCTTCCGTATCCTGGTCGCCCGGTCCGGGAGCGCGAGTTTGCCCTGGCGCAGAGGTTCCTGGATGCTGGAGTGTTTTTGCATCCGGGGGAAGAGCATGGGGTGGAGGCGGGGTGGTTTAGGCTTGTGTTTGCGCATGAGGAGGAGGTTTTGAGGGTGGGGTTGAGGAGGTAGGTTTTTTTTTTTTTTTTTTTTTTTTTTTTTTTTTTTTTTTTTTTTTTTTTTTTTTCTGGGGGTTTTTTGGCTGATGTTGAGGGTACTTTTTACTGGGGGTAGGTTGATTGGAGTGTTGAGGTCTGTTTGATAGATCCAGGTATTACTTGTGGTGATTTATTTGACTAAGAGTAGGTCAGAGATTTAAACCATGTCATAACCATTGCATTCTTCATATTCTTTTAATTTATGGATCTAAAATATGTAGGATCAACTCGTTCAGTTACTCTCTTCAATGTTGGTGAATTGGAAGGTGGGTTGACCAGGGACGGCATTCTCGGCAGTGAGACCCTCTCTCTTTTCACCGGAGCCAACGACCTCGCCGGTCTTGCCACCCTCGTCAACGGCGATGATCTCGATCACCTTGCAGCCGGTTGTCTTTTGCAGGTTCACGAGCATCTCCTTGAGGACGGCGAACTCATCGAACGGCAGCTTGCGGCTGAAGACGGTCTCGGGCTCCTCGCGGCTCTGGATAAGACGTCTCTTCAGGGTCTGGACGAAAGGCATGGCCTTCTTCATCTCGCCCATCTTGCCGACCTTGGCGTTCAGCTCCTTGTCGTTGATGGAGAGGTTGAGACCATCGAAGGCCTCGCGGACCAGGTCGATGTACTTCTCCTGCCACGAGGGGTACTTCTTGGCAGCGTAGATTGTGAGCTTCTTGGGCTTACGGGGGTCGTAGCCAGCGGTCTTGCCCTTGGAAGCCTTCTTGGCGAGCTGAGCCTCAGCAGAGGTGATGCTGGAGGAAGTGGCCCGGACATAGGTGCTGATGGCGGTCAGCTCTGGTGATTGCTCGGGAACTTCGGGGAAGCGAGCGTGGTGAATAGACTCGGGCTGTATTGTAGGTGACGTTAGTTATGCGTTTCCAGTGAGGTCGAAAACCACTAACCTTCTTCAGGATCTCGAGCCAAACGTATTCGGCCCAGTGAGGAGCAATGACGGCAAGCATGAGGGCTTGCAGCTCGATGTAGCGCAGGATCACATCACGGTGCATACCAACACCGGCTGATGTTGCGGACTCACGGTAGGCATCACGGGCACTAACCAGGTCGTACAGACCAGATTTCAAGGCGAGCTTAAAGTCGGTGCTACGGTAGTGTTAACACTTGTTCATCATGGGGTACAGGGGAGGAGAATGATGGTTTGTAGCTTACTCTTGGTAGTGCTTCCGGGCCTCACGAACCAAGCCATTCATCTCGTTGTTGAAAATCTTATCCCAGAATGCATCCGCGGGGCCAGTGCGCAGGGTTTCATCCTTGGAAATCTCCTCAACCCATTCCTTGAGGGTGTGCAGTCTCAGAATGTTACTGTTAGCAACGGTCTCATCGAAGTTAGCATCCTCGATACCATCACCGGCATCGGCGAACGCAATACGGGTAGCGTCAGCACCGAATTTGTCAACACTGTCCTTCAATGTGAGGAAGTTACCAGTGCTCTTGCTCATCTTCTCGCCGTTAAGAAGCAAGTGTCCGTTCGCGCGAACACCGCGAGGCCAGTACTCCGGTGGGAAGAGCGCAACGTGGATGTAAAGGAAGAAGGTCAAGTGGTTCGGGATGAGGTCCTTTCCAGAAACTCTAACATCCAACGGGTACCAGTACTCGAATTCTCTGCGCATCTGCTGCAAACCTTCCTTGCTAATTCCGCTCTTCGAGATCAGCTCGTCGCTAAGCTCGCGTCTTGTGAATACATAGTCCCAGACCTCGTCGATCATCTGCTCAGCCTTCACGTTCAAGGGACCGAGGGTCTGACCGTAGCGGTCACCGTGCAACAAGTGGGCAATTGTATAGTAGGCCATGTAGACGGTACTGTCACTCAAACTCTCAACGAGGAATTGAGGATCCCATGGCAGCTTAGAGCCCAAACCATAGGTTCTCGCGCAAGCCCAGCGGTTGAGCCAGTCAAGGTTCTTCTCGAAGCCATGCTTGGTCTCGTTGGTGTATGTGTTGAGGGTGTTCACGACATGGTCCAGTGTGTCCTTTTGCCACTTGGCGTCGTTCTCTCCGTAGTTCAGGAACCATTGACCGAGGTACGCAACCACACAGTCATCCCCGCTTCTGCTGACGACCTCTCCCATGGGGTCCGCAAAGGGGAAAGCATCACCGCTCTCGTAAAGAGCCTTACGGATCTTGTCCTTAGCAGCGCTCACAGGCTCACCCTTGTACTCACCAGCGACCATAGTACCCTTGTAGAAGGCTTCACTGTATGCCAACTCCTTGGCCTTTGCCAGCTGGGTGACATCCTTAGGAGAGTTGATCTTCAGCTGCTTAACAAGGGCGGGGGCGGTAAGGTTGCCATAAGTGGGGGTTTCGATGAGAGGGAAGATCTCTAGCTCGGCCCACTCCTTCTGGATTCCATAGTACTCGGGCTTCTTGGCCAGATCAGCCAAAGTAGCGTAATCATCAGGGCTGTCAGAAGGCACAGAGGTGACGACACCGGTACCCTTGCTGGCAGAAACGCTTTCCATAGGCAGAATTCGCACACCTTCGGTGTGGAGTGAGAGTGGAGCGTTAACAAGTGTACCAACATAGGCGGATCCTGGAGCCTCCGCGACGATCGGCAACTGATCCTGAGTCTTGGGGAAGTTGTCACTGCTAAAGAAAGTGCCCTGGAAAGCCATGTTCCATGCGGCCCGCTTTGTGCAAACATAGTATTCCTTCTCCTTCACCTTGAAGATACCATAGTTGATCTTAGGGCCGAGGAAGCAGCAAGTCTGGCCGTACATCGTCTCCGGGCGCAGAGTAGCAGGAACAAAGTACACACTGGCATCCTCCTCAATCTTGCCCTTGACGATCTCGGCAATCTGTGGGGCCCATTCCTTCACCTTCAGCTTCATGGCGGTGTATTCCTGGGGTCCGATACCTTCACCCTTGGTCCGGTCGTGGTCCATGCAAGGCTGTCCGTCCTTGGGGGAATAGATAGTGTAACGGCTACCATACTGGATCTTACCGAGCTCATGGAGACGGTTCATCTGCCAGCGCACAAAGGCATCGTAGTAGGGGTTCGCATCAGTGGTGACCATCTGACGACGCCAATCAATTCTGGCGCCAAGGCTGTCAAGATCACGGATGGCCAGGGGAGGGAAGTGGTGGAGCCAGTGGCCAGCGTCGGCAAACTTGTGGATTTCCTCCAAGGGAATACCGATCGCCAACATGATCTGGAACTGGTACTTCATCTTCACGGTCTTGGCGGCGGCCTTGCTCTTCTTTCCGGAGAACTTCTCCTGTTGCTCGTTCTTGACTTCCTGAGTGGGGGCGGCAGGGGCCGTCTCCTCCTCCTCAGCCTCTTCCTTGTAGCCCTCGAAGTTCTGTCCGAATTTCTTGACCTCGTCGGAAAGCTTATCCGCGCAAGCCTTGATAGGCATACCGGTGCAGTGGAAACCCAGGGGGAAAAGAGCCCTCTTACCGTCCATGCGGGCAACACCGGCCATGAACTCGACCTTACTGGCAGTGAAACTGTGACCTGCGTGCAGGGTACCGTTCATGTAGGGGTAAGCCATGGTTCCGAAGAACTTGGGATACTTCTCACGGAGCTCCGCGGCGGACATGGAGCCCTCAGGAACCTCCTCGAAGGAGGGAGCATCGACCTCGAAAACCTTGTTCTCCTTCCATTGCGCCTGGTATTTCTTCTCGATGGCGATAAGGGTATCTCTCTTCTCGGTCTATTTCGGGATCCACCAATTAGCACCGCATGGACAAAGAAAGCCGGGGGGAGGAGGGGTAGGATATAGAAACATTTTCGAGTTTGAGGGTGTTTTTTGCGCCGGCGCTCGGGTCGAGCGCAGCTGCGGAAGCAGCAGCGGCTGCCATGGCTCTTAATGAATGGTTTGCTGTATTGCAAACTCAACTGAAGAGCCCTGAACGGGAGTGGATCAAAAGTGGTTTTTATAACTCTGCCGCGGGGTAAGACTTTATCGATGTTCTGAGTCAAAAGATTATGTGGGAATCGGACGCCGGCAGTACATCTCTCACCGCCTGCTACATTCATCACAGAATCAATACAACATATCTCTACTATCATTCTACCATGAGTCAACATGGGAGCAGATCTTGATCGTTGTAAATGACTCATAGAGGTGGCTTTTTCATTTATATCAAAATAAACTATCGTTCGATAAGAATCGCATTGAATGGCGTGCACGTCAGCAATTGGTGCGAGAGCCAGGCCAGATGTATAGTCACATGACCGCCTATCGGACCGTCTCAATCTTTCCGCCGACAGGCCAAAAATCGAGATGAGCTCCGAGCAGCACTCCATCCAATTCCGCTCGGGACTGTTGCAGCTAATCGATCCCCGGGTTGGCTAACTTTTGCAATCCTTTAAAGCCCCTCTTTCAACCGTTGCTCTAAAGTTACTGCGCGTTGCGCCTTCCCCGTCATCATGGTGAACGTCTTCAAGCGGATGCGGAAGCTGAAAACCGTAAGTTGGCAACCACAATTGCTTGCATCTAAATGAATGGCAGAGGCTGACACCAGGTTTTAACCATCTGCAGAAGGTAATGCTCGCAATGAACAAATCTCCTACACTACCATTGCTCCACCTTTCCGGCAAGGTCGTGGCGGCATCCAACGCTCAACTCTATCTTGCAACGACGACAACAGGGGAGGCCCGTTTATATCAAGAAGCGCACGATCTAACTTGGCTTTTCCACAGATCCTCAACGTCCGCGTGGGACCCGGTGCCGCCATTCTTCCTTCTGCTACCTCTGCGACCCAAGAATTCCCAGCCATCACCCGTCTACACCTCACATACGCCCAAAAGATCTATGGCGGTCACCAAGGCGCACGGCATTTCTGGCGCAACTGTCTTCCCCGGCTCAAGTACCACAACCCAGGTCTTCAGATGACCGTGAAGCAGACACAAGAACAGGAGGGACCGGCAGCCTTGACGATATACTTCGCAGAGCGCGCGAGCAATGCCGCTTCGTTGACCGCGGCAAAGGTTGAGGATAAACACGCCCCAGCGCCGGAGTCAACAGAAAAGACAGCCATTCTGGATTTGAAGAATCTCGATTACAAGGAGATCTGGAACAAGGTTAAGATGGTGACCGGGGCCCAGGAAGTGCCTGCTACTCCCGAGGAGGAGGCGGAGCTGCAGAAGCTGGAGCAAATGCGTCAGCAGTCGGACAAGGACCGGGTACGGCTAGCCGCTATCCGCCAGGCCAAGAAGGACCAAGAGCGGATGTTACAAGAGGCTCGGGGAGAAATTGAGAAGCTGAAGCAACTGTAAGTCTGGTAAAAAACTGTTTGGGGTTGCGGGAAGACGCCGGGCATGATCAACTGTAGCATAGCCTTTTTTTCCTTTTTTCTATTTTCTTTTGAAATATGTAGTTCTAGGTGTCTCGTTTGTGTTAAATAATGGCTTAACTTTCCCCTGTGATCTTGAGGGATAGATACATCGTCAGGATATCATCAACGCAAAGACAAAGCAACGAGCCCTTGTGTATATCGGGCTCATTGTATACAACTAAGTAGAAACATGCGTCATATCAGAAACAACTTTCCCATCCCAAGCCCTGTATAGTCTCCATATTCAAATGTCCCACTCATAAATAACAGGCTAAGATACAATACCCGTACGCGAGCCTAAACTCCTGAATACCCACGAAGCGCGCGCCACCTGTCAATTCAAGCATGATCTGGCGTATAGCTCGTCTCGCCCAGCATGCCCTGGCCTGCTGATACAGTCGGTGTTGCAGTCTGGGTTTGGCCTGATCCCTGCTGGTTCAGTGGAGAGGGGGAATGCGCTCTTCCAGCAGCAGCAGCTTGAAGTCTCTGATCCAAAGCCTTGAGAGCCAATGCCCGTCTCCGCTCCGCCTCTTCACGCTTAGCCGCTCCCCTCGTTCCTCCTCTTTGGTTGTTAAGAAGAGTAGGAAGGCCGGCCTCCCCTCTTGCAAGAACTTGTTGGTTGCCCGATGCAATATCCTCCTCCGAAAACGGGGTGCAAATCTTTAACGCGACTAGCAAAGAGTAAACCTGCTCCGAGACAAACGAGATTGGAGGTTGGATTACGTCCGGGAAGAGACACGCGAATGCAAACGTCTCACTTGCGTCTCCCTTGAAGCCTAAACCGTCGGTAGATGTACCGGTCAAATCCGGCTGCCGTTTGAAGAATCGAAGGTAGGTCCAACTTGTCAACAGGCCAAGCCAGGAGAGTATTGCCGCCACGTGTGTTCCAAATATTATACCGCTGATCGTGTTTAGCAATAAGAAAAGCGCCGGGAAATGCTTCACCCGCATCTTCACTAGGCCTTTCAAGATAGTCACAGTATGCTCGGGAACAAGTTGCTTGAAAGCCACAAGGAAGGAGGCTTGGATCGATATGCCACCGCATATTTGGGTTACGCTTGGAGACGGGGAGTCAGTAGGGAAGGCGCAAGAGGTTGTGCATTCGGTATCGGAAAGCAAGCCATACCCGCTGGTCGAACCACCTCTGATGGTAGTTCCTAGAAGATAAAGGGGCACAATCGTTACGTTCGGGATCACCGCGATGGCCAGAATGAATTTCGCAAACTCTCGGGAGCCCCAAGCGCGCTCTAGGTATTTGCCCCCATAGAACAGGGTGGCGCCGTTCAAGAGAACCGTAAAGATATTCTGCTCCACGAAAGTCGCGGTAAGAAATGTCCAAGGGTAGTAAAAGAACTCAGATGGGACGAGAGTCAGATAGGGTACAACTGGAGTGGTCAAGGGATGACCCCCCGTAGCATCAATTTGTCGCCATCGGGCGATATTGTACAGGAGGGAGAGAGTGAGCAGGCTGATGAGACAGGTACGGGTTGCAGGAGGGATATTGACTCGGAGCGCCATTGTGGGAAACGAGCTCTTGCGGCTGCTGGTGTCCACGCAGACCGCAGGCTGTCGATAAAGCCCGACTAGGGGATTAAGTGGCCGAAGTTGGTGTTGATCAATCGCAGTTTTGGAGTGGATTTCGGGCCAAGCAGCACTTCCGCCTTGGGTTTGGTTCGTTGTTTGGCGCTGATCGATCGCGTTTATTTGATTGGATACCCTATTTTGCACATCCGCCCGGGGAAATAACATAGGTGACCTGAGGCACCATCCTTCAGCCTTGGCGCCTAAGGTATACTTTTCCAACGACCGAGGTAAAGGGGGTCTGAAAAGTTATGATTTGTGTGCAAGTACTCCGTACTTGTCGAGGTGCTAAACTCTTAAGGCGCTTAAAAAAAAAAAAAAAAAAAACCATTCCAATTCATGTGGCTTTAAAGTTTCAAACAATAAGCCCATATCTGACACACTACCACCGTTTTGATTCAGAGCGACCATCAGGTCATCTTTGACCATTTCGTCTTGGCAATGCTAAGACTTGTCGCTCTGAAGCACCGTGTATTCCAAGGTATTGGGCAGAGGAAGAAATAGATGTCATCGCACAATTCAGTGACAGCGGCTCCAGTGATGGTGCGTGATTGGTGCAGTCACCTACATTTATGAATATCCATGATCTACTCAGTGTATCAGTATGTAAAACATGGCTTGGCTAAAGTCTTTTTGAATTTTAATGGTAGATTGTCACCCCGATGGTTCCCACAGGGAATTGGAGTTTGGCTCCTTGAATGAGAACTATTTGTATCTTTTGGAAATTCAGATCTATGGAACGAGCTTTTCCCGTCCTCTTTCCGTCCAATAGACCCCTAAGGCGTAATTAATCAAGCAGGCCGAGAAGATGACGGTAATGTGGAACATCAAAGGTCAAAGGTGTCACAGGTCACCATGTGGCCGAAAAAGGGCTAAATTGACATTGCAAGCACAGAATGGGAAAGAAAGGAATGGGTCAGGTCTCCGCCTGTTGAACGCATCCGCCAGATGCCGCCCTAAAAAGAAATTAGGAAGGAAGAAATATTAAAAAGGAAAAATAATAAAAGGACCACTAGAAATTCCTTGAGGAACCCGATCAACATTAGTCATTGAATTAAATTCAATTTAACTATTAGAGTAGGTCCGAGGATCTGGCAGTTAGTTATGCCAATTTTCCTAGTAGTAATTACTTATATTTAACTATTTGTACCTTTGCCATTTCATATGGTTATTGTTGGTCCCATAATTGTCATTGTTATATGGCCATGTAATTTCAGGTCGGTCTGATCCTAAGCGCTTGGAAGAACATTCCTTGTTTAATTTAATTCAAATATTTGGGGGAGCGCAACTAAAAGAAGGATAATCATGATTAAAAAAAATTAAAAAATTAAAAATATTGCTAGGGAAATAGAAATAGAATGTCCGTTAGGTAGGTACACTACTAGTACTACTGCGTGGCCCTGTGTAAATCACACTGTAATCGACCCGCAAAACGCTAGGTCCCGAAGCAGACAAGCGCACTGGCCGATCATTTGCCCGTCAGAACCACCCAAGGGGACCGGTGGATTTCCCAACTGCACGCTAAGTCGTGGGCCGGACGCCACAACGAGTCAAGCCAAAAGTCCAGGTCGCCAAAGTCAAAATCGGGCTTGACTGCGAAGTGACTGGCAAAAGGGTGCCGGCTTCCTCTGAAACAGCGTCCCAGAGCCGCCTGGAGAAATTCCACTGAGCTTTTTCTTTTTTTTCCCACTGTCTAAACTCAACTTGGCTTGTTGGTTCGAGATTTGAAGACTACTACCTCACTTCTTCCTCTTTCATTTCACTTCTTCCCTACTCGCAGTCACGACAGCCATCCGATCAGTCTGCCTGTACCTTATTATTACCCTGCAGAAGTGGTGGTGATCATCATTCCTTGACACACTTGCCCTGCTTTCCTTTTTATTTTATTTTTATTATATTTTTTTAATTACTTTTTTTTCCCACTTGCTTTTCGCCTTCCCAATTCTGGAGTCCAGCCCTCCAGTTTGTCCACCCCCTCCCGTAACCGTACTGGTACAGCTCCAACCTTTGCAGTTCGCTAGCGGGTCTGCTATCTCAAGCCACACGTTGGTGTCGATTTCGACCCGTCTCGATATTCATTCTTCACTTTCTCTTTTCAACTCTTGCGGCTTCTTTTCCACAACCCCCTTGTTTAACGCTGTTCAAGGGTCTTAGTCAAAGCCTCTCCAATCCTCAATCTACCCTTTAATTGACGATCTTACCCCCCCCGGCATTTCCACTCCACCTTAACGCTCTGCATTATATCCCATCCCATCCCCTTCAACTACGGTTTTCCTTGTCACGCCTTGGCTGCGTCCGGCCCAGTTTTGGCACTCACGCTCTTTCCGACGCCGAACTGGACCTCCGCCCTGGCGGTCTAGAGAGCGAATTCTGTAATATCAGCAGACAGGTCCTTCGGTTTACACGGTCCAATCTCGCCTATATCTCGGGATTCTCGCATCTTTCAAATTCTCGATCACCCACCGTTATCCTTCTGCAATTTGTTTAGCGGAGGTTCCTGTTATTATTCCTGGCATGCTAGCGGATCCTCCACCTTACTAGCTGTCATACATGTAACAATGTCACATCCTGATCTTACGTCGCATCATGTCAACTACCTAATCTGGAGGTGCGTTCTTAACTTCAAGGTTCTCTGCCGACATTCGAGTGCAGGACCTCTGATAGCTCATGATACCCCCTGATGTCTATTTTCCTCGTACATGTCACTGACTTCTAGGCTCTAGGTATCTTCAAGAATCAGGTTGGTTTGAACCCGTCTCTTCTTCAATCCTAATTCTCATTTTGTATTTTGTATTTTTATCTTTACCTCCCCCTCCTTTTTACGCGTTTCTCTGCATCCTCGCTTGACAGGACTTGAGGTATCCGGCAACGACCAAGATTCTCATCTAACCTACATCGCAGGTCACGGTGAAGCCGCAGTGACACTGCAGCGCGCATGGAATCATGACCCACAGAGCTTACCTTTCGCTCCCTATATAAAAACTCATGCGTTGGTGTCTTTGGTACAAAAGGGTCTCCAATATCATGAGCTCGAACAATCACTCGATAAGGCACGTTACCTTGCTCTGCCGGATCTATTGTCTTGGTTTCCGGCGGATCCTTTTTATTCTCTTTTCAATTAATGTCTTCTAAGAATATCTGTCTACCAACGACTAATGAGTTTTTACAGGATGGGAATCTGAGGCCCTTTTCACCTTCAGATTATTTCTTTGGACCAGCCGTGCTGGAAGCGGAACCGCGGAAAAGTCAGGGTGGCCCGGGTGAAAATGGCACAGACCAGGCGCCTGTCTCGCCAACGAGTAAAGCCGCGGGCGACAGCGTGATCAACGGTCACTTGACAGGCGAATCTGCGACACCTCAAGTTGTCCCCAATGCTAAGAAAAGCCGTAAGAGTGACCGCGCAGAGACCAACGGGGACGAAATTCCAATGGAAATTGATTCAAATGGTGTTGCCAATGAGACGAAATCCGCAGTAGCTACATCACCATCCTTGGCCGATGCTGTGGATGGGGATGGGGATGTGAGCATGGGTATCCGACCGGACTCGCAAGACCAGGAACCAACCGCGGCGCCGACTTTCACCTTGACCAACGGCCACAGCGTTGGCGTCCAGATCACCCCCGCCAAGGCTGCCGACCTTAGTCCCGATACCGCCGTCTTGAATGTGGCTGATGATTGCCACGTGACCCGCGCATTGTGGCGTCCAAACGATTCCACTGTTGTCGTTGCGGTCGGCGAGTCGTTTTGCAGTCTATGGAAAATGCCGTCATCTACGAGTCCAGTGCAAGAGAAACTTGTGGAGGGTAAGGGTGATAGTATATGCGTCTCTGCGGTCGCCTGGGATCCTACAGGCCAGAAATTGGCCGTAGCCACATACAAGGACATGAGAGGGTCAATCACTATGTATGATGTCGCCGGGAATGCTGTTGACCTCCTGCCCGAAGTACCTAGAATGATCACTGGATTGCATTGGACCGAGAGCGGCACCCATTTGATCGTTGTGGCATCAGATAGTAAAGTCTCCGAGCTGGCTCTCTGGGATGATTCATTGCGACCGGACGAGTTTCCCTCCCCACAGGTAATCGACGGGACAATCTATGACCTCAGCTGGCTTGGGCGCAATGTAGCATACGCTTCGGGTAATGGCATGGTCTACCAATGCGATGTCGACTCGAGTATCCACATCTCCAAGACATATACCAGTGAGACCGATAGGCCTTGGTCATTTATTCGTTGCGCAAATGCCAATTCCTCCTCGGTGGCCGTGGCTGCATCGTCTGCTGCAGCCGCTTTCTGGATCCCGACGCACGACATGCACCTCGATGGTGCACACGAAGGAGCTATCACGACAGTGGAGCTTAAGCCAAACACACTGGAGCAACCACAAACGAACCAACCGTTGGTTCTAGCCTCTTCATCCACTGATGATACAGTTAAAGTATGGCATGTTGATCTGGACGCAAAACGATTTGATTGCATTCATCGTCTGTTCCTTGGTCCATCTTCACCCGCCCTCGCCAGCAGTTTCTCTCCGGACGGCTATGCTCTGGCTGCTGCAAGCAAAGAAAAATTGTTCATCTGGAATTCGCAGAGGGGTGGCACAGCAATGGCTACTTGGACCGTGCCTGGGGCCGACGTAACAAAGATCGAAGAAGGACAGAACCACCTGGCCAATGGACACAATGGGACCGCCGAACCAACACTGGATCGCTCTCTTACATGGGATACTGATGGTAAACGACTCGCTTTTGGCTTTGGCAAGCAGGTATGTTGTCTATCGTACCCAATTAGAGATAACAGGCTGACTGAGATTGGGTAGTTGGCTATTATAAACATGCAAAGTTGAGACTTTACGAACCGCGAAAACGCAGGAATATCTAACTACACCTTGATGATGCACTCGTATGCGCTCTTACAACTTTTTACTACATAATTTGTGATATCCTCGTCAACGAATGCAATCGAAAACTATACCTTACCTTTTGCTCTTGGTCCTGTGGATCGTTTGCTACTAGGCCGCCTGATCGACCTTCGGCCATGTCATTCCTCCCATTTATGTGCGGCTAGGTGGAGCGCAAAACCAAAGCCGATCAACAACTAGCAATCAGCGCCGCTTCAAGAGGTTCTTGTTGTGCTCTTTCTTCTTTCAGCATTCTAATTTATTCAATAACCATTTGGTTAGATGATACATATCGGCGCAGACTCGGGGTTTTCAACAGAAAAGCAGTCAGTTGCGGTTATAGTGGGTTACGGTGGGCACATTGGCGCATTCTATTCTCTTAATTCTCAACTGTACCATTGCTTCTTGGTCGGCATGATTACTGAATATCAGAATCTTCCTTTATTTTGGGTTTTGCATCAGTTTTGCGGCAAATCCTCGGTCTCGGTTTTCTTACATCGCAGTCGCTTCCAGCCGAATCTAATCCCAAACCCGGCAACTCAGCGTTCCCAGGTCATATGATGGGTTTTCCTATGTGTTATCCGCAGAGTTTGTGGCTAATCTAGTACGCCTTTGCCTTGCTTCCCTTCTTTCTTGCCGATCTCTTTCACGAACGCGGAAACCTTCTTCGACATCTTTCCAGCCACGCATCCACGCGGTTATGCCCTCTAGAAGTGCTTCTGCATCTGTCTCATAGCGCTCTTCGGGCTTACGCCTCATCCACCGCTTTCCTTTATTTTGTCGCGATGCTTCCGGTTTACGTTCGTTCTGCCATCCGTTAACCCACGCCTCGAGTCCGCAAACCGTACCGTGAAGTGCTTCACGCTCTGCTGAGCCTTCCATTATGTCTGTTTCCCTGCGACGAACAAAATCACGCATTAGCCCAGGAATGAAAGTGACAGTTTGGTGGATATTAGCTTACAGCTCGTGGACCTCATTTTCCAGCTCCAATACCCGTCGCGACAGGCCTCGGCACTCGCGCCTGAGAAGATCATATATTTGGGACGATTCTTTACGGCGTTGGTTCAAGTCGGTATTCAATGCGGTTACTTCGTTCAAAAGAGCTATGAGTTGCGAGCTCGAAGGGTCGAAGGCGGATGAAGCACGGTCCTCCATCGGGACAGAGCAGGAGGCTGCGGAAGCCACAGGGTGTGAAGTTTCAGGGTAGATATGCGTGGGTCGGCATTTGACGACCTCCTGGGTGAGTTTTGGCCGCGGGTCCAACAGGGCTTCCAGAGTGTTGAGGCACTGGTGGACCGTGGTCGTATCCTCACTTGACACGTCGGCGTTCTGCGAGACCATGTGAGCTATTTTGGCAAGCCGCTGTGGCAGAGGCGTTGCGTCCTCGCCCGCGTTGTGGACATCCGAGGAAGAAGTAGGGCGCGACATATCCGTCTCCCAGGTGTGTTCCGGAAGGGAAAGCGGAGGTGAAAGCTGATCCAAGTGAGCCGGGTACGGTGAACTCTCCATGACCGATTACTGTTTCCCTGTATATATTGGTACCTTCTTGTGCTATTTGGCCGTTCTATTGCATATGTGTGTAGATAAGTACACGGATAGGAATGTTGATTTGCTGCAAGTATGCAAGGGTACAGGACGTAGTGTATAGTAGTAGTATGTTCCGAGGTGTCTGGCCGTATAGAAGAGCGTCGGACAAATGGCAACCTATCGAATCTCCAAGGACAAGGGTAGTAGCGACTGAACCAGACCAGTCATGTATTATGGGACCTGGGGAAATCAGTCCGTTATATAGATTAGATATATAGGTATAGAATGAGAGCAGGTTGTTCCCAAAAACGCCTGTGCGCGACCGATTCGAATGGTACCAAATAAAATGTGAATGAGTGAACAGGCGAAAAGGTTTCTTTTGTCATAGTCCGAGAGGAAAGGCTGCAGAAAAAGACGGTCAGATCATCATTGCCAATTGATAATAATAATGCTCAGCCGGGAGACTATTCCGTATTGGGCTTCCCATGGAAAAGCAAGCGCCGGCCAAAAAGGTTTCCTGATAAGTGACGGAATCGAGGAAAAAACCGCAAAAAAAAGGCAAAAACAAAA